>NC_089742.1:22903318-22915818 GCF_040412425.1 Macrobrachium rosenbergii
AAGATAGGAACTCGCTACAAAGAGACCTAAACAATATATATAAATGTGCAGAGGTAAATAGGATGGTATTTAACTCTGATAAATTTGAATCAATAAACTATGGTGATAATGAAGGAATGCTATATGCATATAAAGGTCCTAATAATGAGACAATCACAAATAAGGAAGCAGTTAAAGACCTTGGTGTGATGTTGAATAGGAATATGTTATGCAATGACCAAATAACAATAATATTGGCAAAATGCAAAGCAAAAATGGGAATGTTGTTCCAGCACTTCAAAACAAGAAAAGCCGAACACATGATTATGCTTTATAAAACGTACGTACGTAGTCCACTTGAATATTGCAATATAATATGGTACCCACACTACCAAAAGGATATTGCACAAATAGAGTGTGTACAAAGGTCCTTTACAGCTAGAATAGAAGTTAAGGACCTTGACTACTGGGAAAGACTACAATTCTTAAATTTATATAGTCTTGAAAGAAGAAGAGAACTCTACATGATTATCCAAGCATGGAAACAGATAGAAGGAATTACTGAAAACATCATGGAGCTAAAAATATCAGAAAGAGCAAGCAGAGGTAGATTAATAATGCCCAAAAGGATACCAGGAAAGCTAAGGAAAGCACACAGGACATTAATCCACCGCGCACCAGCATCGATAATGCAGCGTCTATTCAATGCGCTACCAGCTCATCTGAGAAACATATCAGGAGTGAGCATAGATGTGTTTAAGAATAAGCTCGACAAATGTCTAAGATGCATCCCAGACCATCCAAGACTGGAAGATGCAAAATATACCGGAAGATGCAAAATATACCGGAAGATGCATTAGCAATTCTCTGGTAGACATCAGAGGTGCTTCACACTGAGGGACCTGGGGCAACCCGAACGAACTGTAAGGTCTGTAAGGTCTAAGGTCTGTAAGGTCTAAGGTCTGTAAGGACAAGGCGCCCAAGACGGTGGTCGAGCGCTGTTGCTGGGCTGACACTTGGGACACCAATCATCCTCATCTTAGTTCCCATGGAAGAAAATTATATCCCTCTTCACCTGCCTCATCCAACTCTCAGCACCCTCTCAAACATGGGCAAGCCCCAAAGAAACCAGTGTGTGGATATTGCAAGAGAATAGGGCACCTTACTGACCAGTGCCATTTCAAGGCTGAGGCTCATCCAGGTAACCCTAAGTCCTCAAAAGGGCCAGTGCCCCAGTGAGCCCCATCTGGCTCTTGGATGAAAAGTAAAGGGCCTGCTCCCTCCACTGGGGCAGTGACAAGCAGAGATTATAGCAGGAGCTATTGCCCTGCTTGCAAAGTTTATGGGCACTCTGCCCCATGGGCAAAATGCTCCAGTAAATCAAGTACACCTGCCATTGCTTTGGCAGTTCCAAATTCTAAGTCTAGGCCCTCCAGCCGAAGGTCCCATATATGTGTCATCCCCTCGAGGTAGCTACCCCGCCTGCCAGGTCAAGGCATTTGATGACTCTGGTGAACAAATTTCCCCCATAAGGAAAGACAAGGTTCACTATGGAACTAACATTGACAGACGTAAACTCATCACAATTGAGGGTATCAATCAATTTAAAATGATACTTCCTACTGTTCAGCTGAGAGTCACGAAACCTCATACATCCAAAATCTGCAACCTTGGCGTAGCAAGCTCCATTCCTGGGGGTTATGACCTCCTCCTGGGACCAGACTTCCAGTCTCCCTCAAAAATACAACAATCTGGGTTTCCAAGCCCCTTAAGCTACTCATGGGGCATGAGCAATTCTCAAGAGCCTCCATTCATTCCAGTGCCAGTGCCACCTGAGTACTCTGCAATGGCCACCTCCTTCCACGCAGATTTCAAAGCCCAGTCTTGTGCAAGGCCCGGCCCCAGTGCTAGTGCCAGTGCCACTTGAGTGCGAGTAGTGCCAAGCTCCATCCGTCATGAATGGCGAGCAATCTCCAAATCCTATACCAGTGCCAGTGCCAGAGCATGCCCCAGGTCTCCATTCAAGTGATCCCACCTTGGATCCCCTCTCTTTGCCCGGTTTGGCTCTGCTACCAGTACCAGTAAGAGAGATGGATTCTTCTGACCACAGCAGAAGCTCCCTCAAAGGTGCGGTCTCGCAACCCGTGCCTGAGCTGTTATTTCAACCTACGAGCCTCCCACGCCCTCCAGAACATCTTCCTCCCTTTCCCAGTCCTCCACAGACATGAGTGTGAGTAAGGATTCTGCCATTGTCTCAACTGGCCGATGAACTGAGGCATCTGCAACGACTTGGGTCAAAGCCTGTAAAGAATGCCCCTGCTCCGGCCATCAAAGAAGCCGACCAGGGTGGCACTAAGTTGTCCTCCTCAGACTTGGTTCGACTAGTTCCCCTACCAAGGAAAACCATCACCCTAAAACAGGTCCACAGAAGAAAATCATGGGCGTAGGCGGCTCCAGATCGCCCAAAAGAGAGCCTCTGAGCTCCTTTGGCACTAGTGCCAACCTGGCACAGTGCCACCCCCTCTGTCCTAAGAGGACCTTGGCACCTCTATCCAGAAGAGGGTGTCAGGTTTCCTCCCCTATTTAGTTTCCTTACAACTCTGTAATTCATTCTTTTCCTTTAACATCTTCTTGCCTTTCATTACTCTGTTCTATTATTCATATTATTTTACGCCTCACACAAGGCTTATATTTTACCTTGTTTTTCACTCTACTATTGCAGAGTGCAATTGACAATTTGGTGAGTCCTATGACTTCCCTTTGAGGCCTTTTGCCTTAAAAATGAACCTAGCCATTTCCATAGGCTAAGGAATATAGTTTTAGCATACTTAATCATCATCTGTTTACAACAATTAATAATTACTTTGTGTCCGTTGTTTATTCTTTTGTTATTCTTTTGTGATGAATGAATCTCGAGTCCCAGACTCGCCAACTTGTAAATTACACACAATGTTATACCTCACGTACGTAGATGAGTGCCACAAGGCACCTATAAGGCCAGTGCCATGTTGCCGGTATGCCTTATCAGTGACTCCCAAAGTGAGATAATCACTTTTATTATTGTTCTTTCCTAGTAACTTATAACTTCTGGTTTCCATAGCCAGAACTACGTATTGATACATCACATGTAATTATAATAAGTGCCCATGGCACGTGTTATTAGTGCCCCGAATGGCACTGAGCCGTCGCTCTCAAAATCGTCGCAACACCTAACACAATTCACGAATGCTTTCGTTGTATTGCCTCCTCAAGGTACATTAACCGCATGGACTTGTGACTAAAAGTTCTACTAATAAGTTCATGAAGTATCCTGAGTATAACAATATTAACCTTAGGATGGTAGGTTCAATTTTATTTCCAATTGTGTAATAATATAGCTATTTATTATTTCACTAAATGCTGCTTATTATTATTTCTTAGAAAGTAAAATTATTACTGTTGCCAGCAACGTAAATTTATTCTCCAATGTAAAGTAAAACATAAGTGATTTCTTTTGGTTATAATTGACTCTGAAATTTAGCAGAAATATATTTTAGATTAATGTACCACAAAGGTGGTGAAGAGAGAAATTATTGCCTGTTGCGGTAACGTAACTGTAGCCATTTCAACCCGACTAAGGGTGTAAATGTCATCAAGGCAGGGGAGGTATTAAGAATATTACTTCCTACGCCACATTTTTTTACACTAAATTTAAAGTAAAAGGACTAAGTAACTAAATAAGGCAAATTTAGTTTGAGTCACTGAGAAATTCACCCCTAAAACCTCGCCCCCACTGCCTTTGTAGGGAGAAACCCCTTTAAATCCTCCCTTGTCCACCATGCTGTCGAAATCTCTTAATTCCAGGTGCGGATTCCTGCCGAGAGCTAATCCTCACCTGAGGAGAGTGCCAGCTGGCGGGCGGACAGCGTGCGTTCTACCATTTTGAATTTGAAACCATGCAGCCCCGCAGTTCCCACGTGGGGGAGAGTGGTCACAACGCCACCTAGGAGGAAAAGCTTAACTTCCGCCACTATAAAAGAGCCCTGGATGCTACGCCCATCCTTGGAATTGTCAGTGCCACCACGGACGCCACAGCTCTGGCCCTTGCTCCATCCACTGCCATTTCCGAACACGTGGCTGGCAGGAAAGTAACTTTTGATGTGAATTAATTAGCTCCTTCGCTGGCCCCCCATAGGAAGAGAACTTCAGCTCCTAAAAGAAAGATAATGTACCAGGATTTAAGGTTTTTTGTCAGCCACGTTCCCTGATATTCTCCGACTGTGTTTCCTTTCATTTCATAGCGTGGTATAATCACAGTGAGACCTGTATTGCGTATATTTTGTGCTGTTTAGTTTGCAAAGCATTTACGAGAAGAGTAACGTAATCGCTTGATGTTCGAGTCATGGGAATCGAGTTCATTCTAGGCATTTTCCATGCAATTCGTCGATTCCCTCATTACAGTGTTAGTCCCAGTTAACTAACCGTAAGTTTTTGATTACAGATTAGGAGTTTTCACTGTGGACTTGCGTATCATCTGTGGGCTTAGCGGCCCTACTTACATCGTTCCAACAACTTTGAAGCAGGCAACCCATTTGTATTCCCTCCTGGAATTTCCTGTCACTTGCTTCGCCTCATTTTCTCCAGAATTATGCTACCATTCTTTCGTTGTGTTTCTCTGTAAATATAATGAATGAAGTTAACCACAAAGTTTATCTAATCACTTCTCCGTGAAGTAGCCTTTCAGGCATTTTTGTCATTTGTAATTTGAGCTGTCCCCAAGGCAGAGTCCAGATTTTTGTAGTAATTAAGGTGAGTTGCGCATCATCCTAGTATACCCCATTGATCTAGCAAGGCCCCAACTTTAAAATTACAATTATATATATATATATATATATATATATATATATATATATATACATATATATATATATATATATATATATATATATATAAATATATATATATATATATATATATATATATATATATATATAATATATATATATATATATATATATATATATATATATATATATATATATATATATATATATATATATATATATATATATATATATATAATATATATATATATATATATATATATATATATATATATATATATATATATATATATATATATATATATATATATATATAATATATATATATATATATATATATATATATATATATATATATATATATATATATATATATATATATATATATATATATATATATATATATATATATATATATATATATATGCAATATATATATATAATATATATATATTATATATATAATATATATATATATATATATATATATATATATATATATATAATATATATATATATATATATAATATTATATATATATATTATATATATATATATATATATATATATATATATATATATATATATATATATATATATATATATATATATCTGGATATATATATATAATATATATATATATATATATATATATATATATATATATATATATATATAAGCTATATATATATATATATATATATATATATATATATATATAATATATATATATATATCTATAATATATAGTATATATATATATATATATAATATATATATATATATATATATATATATATATATATATATATATATATATATATATATATATATATATATATATATATATATATATATCTATATAGTATATAATATATATATATATATATATATATGATTGCATATTATATATATATATATATATATATATATATATATATATATATATATAATATATATATAATATATATATATATATATATAGGCCGCATATATATATATATATATATATATATATATATATATAATATATATATATATATATATATATATATATATATATATATATATATATATATATATATATAGTATATATATATGAATATATATATATCAGTGCTCTATATATATATATATATATATATATATATATATCATAGGTTTATTGGGCATGCAGTAGGATTAGGACGGACGAAGCTTGGCACTGCTCGGTGTATTCAAGTGGTACCTGCAGGAATTTGGCATCTCCGGGAGGGAGTTCTGATTGGGGCCCTGGCACTGGCACTGAGGCAGGGCCAGGCACTGGAATTGGATCAGGAACCGATCGAGGGGGCCACTGTACATTAGGTGGCACTGGTGGGGACCGCACGTCCTCCTGGTACCCAGTGGGGGCCAGTCTTGACTGAAGGAGAAGCGGGGGAGGATTACTCGCACCCGCGGAATGATTCGGTGAATGTGGACCCCTAGATTGTCGTGATTTCTGTGGGGACTGAAAGTCCTGTCCCAGGATGATGTCATAGCCTCTGGGGGGATGGCTTGCTACTGCAAGATTGCAAATTTTGGATTGGTGAGGTCTTGTGACTCTCAATTGGACCGTAGGGAGTATAATTTTAAATTGATTTATTCCCTCGATCGTGACGAGTTTTCGTCTATTGACGATAACTCCATAGGGAACTCTGTCCCTCCGGATGAGGGAGATTTGCGCGCCCGAGTCCTCGAATGCAGTGACTCGGTGTGCGGGGTGGCTACCTTGTGGAGGGGTCACATATACGGGCCCTTCGGCGGGAGGGCCCAGTGACTTGGGAGTTGTGACGGCCAAGGCGACGGTGGGAGTGTTTGATTTATTATTGTTCGGGCATTTTGCCCATGCGGGAGAATGGCCATAAACCTTGCATGCCGTGCAAAAGGTTTGGCTGAAGTCTTTCTGCGCTGGCCCTGTGGAGGGCGCAGGCGAGTTATTGGGGGTTTTCCGGGAGAGAGAGGCGCCGGTTTCTTGCTCCGGCACTGTTCGGAGGAATGCCCTGTTTTCTTGCAATAATGGCAAGTTAGGGGCTTGCCCAAGTTCCCATTTTTATGGGAATTTGATCCTCCGAGGAGGGACGGGGGATTTATCTTCCGCCCCATGGATCCTTCTTGAGGGTGGTGAGTTTCCCACATGTCTGCTATCCAGCAACATTTGGTGAGTGTTGCTGGGGCTTTTTCCACTACATGAGTGGCGAGGGCAGGAGGGGCGTAGCGCAAGAAATGCTCAAATTTAAACCGCTCGAGTACCTGGGTGGCGCTCATGGCTCCTTCGGAATCGAGCCATTTTGTTAATGCCTGCTCCGAATGGTATGCCCAATCGGACCATGTCTGGCCTGTTTCTCTGGGCTGCTCTCTCCAACATCTCCTCCACCGCTCGGCAGTAATCTCGTATGCCTTCGTAACTGCTTGGCGTACGGCTTCCCAGTTTCCCCTATCTTCTGCTGAAAGGGCGTGGTAGGCAACGAGGGCCTTTCCGCCTAGGAATTTAGTGAGAACAAGGGAGAGTTCCGCGGGGGAGAGGTCGCAGCACTCCAGGACTCGTTCGGCCCTTTCAAGCCATACTTTGGGTTCGCACTCTGTCCATTTTGGCATGAACGAGTGAGCTTGGCTGAGGGCACTCATTCCCGCGGCAGGGGGCAGGGGGTGGCGTGCTGTCGTTCTAGCACCTGGAGCTCATGGGTGCATTCTCTCTCTCTCTCTCCTGCTCTTGGGCAATTCTTTCTCTCTCTCTCTCCTCACGTTCTCTCTCCTCTCGTTGCTCTTGGGCAATTCTTTATCTCTCTCTCTTCACGTTCTCTCTCTCTCTCCGCACGTTCTCTCTCCTTCTCCTGCTCTTGGGCAATTCTTTCTCTCTCTTTCTCCTCACGTTCTTTTTCCTCTCATTGCTCTTGGGCAATTCTTTCTCTCTCTCTCTCTCTCCTCACGTTCTTTTTCCTCTCGTTGCTCTTGGGCAATTCTTTTTCTCTCTCTCTCTTCACGTTCTTTTTTCTCTCGTTGCTCTTGGGCAATTCTTTCTCTCTCCCTCTCCTCCCGTTCTCTTGCTCTCTCCGCCTTGGCATCGTCCACTTGCTCTTGAACCCATGCTCTCAGATCTTGCCCCGATAGTCCCATGTCCTTCCCAGCGGACATGTAGAATTTGAAATCCTCGTTTTGTTGGGCTCTGGTATTAGCCATCTTGAAATAATGGTTATATGGTAGGTCTGAAAAGACTCAGGTTGTCTGAAAAGACTCAATTGCAGGAATCTGAAACACTCAATTGTTCAGACTGCAGGAGAATGGATCTGTCTGAATAAGACAGTTGATTAGTAAGTCTGAGGAGACTTTTTGTTAAAATTTGATATGTCTTGGAAAGACGTGGTTGTTCTTGGCGAACGAAATTTAATATGCGTCTCGGAAGACGTAGTTGGATTTTGTCACGCTCGGACTTGGCCGGCTGTAGCGTGAAGTTAGGGAGTTGTTCTAACGAACTAGAATGATCAGTCCCGTAAGGGCTTACATGTGTGTGACCTACACTATATAATGTCTCAAAAGGACTTAATTGTGGGTTCCCGCAGGAATGAGAAATTCTCGCCACGTGCGGCGTAGAATTTTAGGAGTCTGTGAGGACTTGGAATTTGGAGAAATTCTCGCCAAGTGCGACGTAGAATTTTAGTATGAGTCTCTGAGGACTTGGAATTTGGAGAAATTCTCGCCACGTGCGACGTAGAATGGTAGGAGTCTCTGAGGACTTGGAATTTGGAGAAATTCTCGCCACGTGCGACGTAGAATTTTAGCATGAGTCTCTGAGGACTTGGAATTTGGAGAAATTCTCGCCACGTGCGACGTAGAATTTTAGTATGAGTCTCTGAGGACTTGGAATTTGGAGAAATTCTCGCCACGTGCGACGTAGAATTTGATTTGGACTTAGGACTTGGGAATACAATTCGTCCCTTAGGACTTAGAAATTACTAACGGGAAAAACCCAAAGAAAAATGTTTGCTGAGAAATGAATGGAGGAAAAAAAAAATACTACACACGGGCATGGGCATGGGGGCATGCAGGACGTCTGACCAACACTGGAGTTATTTTTAGATTCTGAGTGAATGGACCCGTCTATTTATAGACTGTCTGGGGTTCCGGGGTATTTCCCAGTCGTCTGAGAGGATAACAGTAAAACGACCTAGTAATTTTCCCTATAAGCGGAGTTTAAATTTCGCTTTCCTAACACCTAACTCGAATTCTAACTACACTGAGAGAATTTCAGCAATGCAAGCTGACTTCGTCTTGTCCCACGTGGGAATTTATTCGCGCCTAAATAACAGTTCGCTAATCCAAAATGCGAAGTAAAGTTTATCACAGAGGAATTTCTTTCACACTATTCCTCGAAGCAAGAATATGGCAAGGATTTTAACACAGGAATTTTCGCACTATTCCTCGAAGCAAAAGATATGGCAAAGATTTTAACACAGAGGAATTTCTCACTATTCCTCGAAGCAAAGGATGGTTAGCACTGGTTATTTCCTAACTACCTATCCTGAAAGGCATGCATTAACGAATCTAATACGGCGGTTCTTTTCTCTCAGTGAATACATGCGTCCCTATTTCTAATTCCTAGGAACAGTCACGATTGTAAAAAGGTTTTGCTAAGATAAACACATTACTTACGTGGAATTTCCGGATCTGTGTGCTGGTTTTACACAAAAGGTTCGTAATTGTCTCGTACCCAGCTTAGCTTTGCTAATAGTTGATCTGGCAAGTTGCAAATGCAATAAAGCAACACTAGGGGAACTGCAACTGCAAAACGAGATCTATATCAGGTCGCCATTTTTACGTTTTTCCTGGCGATTTAGTTTGAAATATTCTCTGTGAGACAGGTAGCAACAATTTAAGGTAATTTAGCCTTGTGATTCTGACTTCGTGGGTCCAGGAAAACGTAAAAAGAGGAAAACAAGGGGGAATTTCATATGAGCATAGGGCTCTTGTTACTGAGGGAAATATTACGTAAAACACGTGGGCAAATTTAAAGGAGTGTATTTACACAAATGACATTAGTACGGGAAAGAGGAACGCAAGTAGATTATTGATCCTGAAGGGGATTCCTACCGGATGAATGAAACTGGGGAATTCCAGACACAGTCCAAGAAGCTTCCACGAAATAGGGTCCCTCTGAAATGAGAGATATGCACATTATACGCCAGTAATGAAAATAGACAAAGAATAATGAATTCGAAGCTGCACTGAGGGTGCCAAAGGGCTTCGATGAATTAATAAGGACTTAGTACTGCCGATGTTAGAGGCGCACGGACATTAGACAAGGGATTCGGTGATTACTGGCCCACAGTTTAAGTAAATATTACGAGACAAAAGCGTGACTGAATGGAGGTCTTCCAGGGCACATTACCGTAAGACAGGTGTGGTTCCAACGTAGAAAATTGGTCCGTGGATGACTTGCGATTTCCGAGGGCGAGTTTCTTCACGTGTTAGGATGCGGGGGCTTCACGTAAAAGGGCAATGCGTGGGAATTTCACGAAGGGCCGGGCAATGGCATGTGGGGCATCCGGCAGGTCAACGGTGGAGCGAACAAGGGCTCGCGGTCGAAGGGCACGAGGAGAAAGTATACTTTGAAAGGGCCACGTGGTTAGCTAAGGACACTGCCAAGGGCAGGTGGCTTGGTCCTTCTTCACTCCCTGTCGTCCACCTCACGTGTGAGAAGGAGGCCTCGTGTTTTCTGCTTTTATCTCCTCCTATGGGGCAGGGGGCACTTCCAACATATAGGGGTGTTGAATCATCTTCAGGTGATGCCCGCAGGGGAGTTTTGCCTGTAAGGAAACTACCAGACAGAGATCACTTTGCCTCGGAGAAAGATCTGCTTAAAGGGAGTGGCCTTAATCTTTTAAACCCTTGTATTCTGATGTGCGAAGTCGATAGACAGATGGTCTATCGATCGAGCGCCCGCAGTAAATGAAAACAACAGAACAAACAACAACAACAAAAGAGGGGGAGGTAATTTGCTAGCGATTTCTTGCTAATCATAATAATATATATTCAAATTTCGTTGAATTCAATGGCTTTTTGATTCTTGATCAACTTTTTATTAATTTCACAGTACTTTCTAAATCTTCTACGTTCTTCAAGATGTAACCGATGGATAAAGAAACGAAGATTAACTCTTTGTTCCATTTACTGGGAACACAACACAGCTGTTCCGTCACTTGTCGTGACCTCTGCTCTTCCAGAAATTTAGGTGAAATTTGATAATCCAGGATCCAGACAGCATAGTTGCATGCTATACTCTGGACGTCATTAGTGAAAAATGTTACAAAAGTTCACAACAGAGAGGTTTTTCGTGAACTAAAGTTCGTTCATTGGAAACTTGACATCTGATTGACAGGTTAGTCAAGTAAGTGATCCAGAGTTTTCGAAGTTCAAGTCTCTCTCTCTCTCTCTCTCTCTCTCTCTCTCTCTCTCTCTCTCTCTCTCTCTCAGGTTGCGCTTCATCAAAGAGCACAGGTGTTTTATCCTCTCTGTTATCTATTCCATTTGTGACAGAGGGCACAGATGTTATAACCATTACTCTTATTTGTTTTGTTCTTATTTTTTTACTGAAAGTTTCCCATTTAATTAAATCTCTTCCACGCCTTTTTCACTCTTCTCATTCTCTCCGTGTCCAGCAATTTGTTGGAAAAATAAATGCCTCCGTATCAAGGCAGAATATCATCAAAGCGAGTCTGTAGTAACTGATAATTCTTGTGATGTACGGAACCGAAGAAACCTTAATAAGGATATTGTTAATCATCTACTCTGCCCTTGCCGATTGACAAGTCTGCAGTTTCAGTGGTAATAAACCAAAAAGCAAAAAAAAAAAATTATATATATATATATATGTATATATATATATATGTATATATATATATATATATATATATATATATATATATATATATATATATATATATATATATATAACTATAAAGTCACCAGAGATAATAGTATGATTGTGTGATTATGCGATTATGCATCACGAGGAATCTGAGAGAAAACTGGGTCTGATCTTTAGCGATAAGCAATGCTTGTAACTTCTGATAAAAAATAAAGGCCGAATTAAATCATCAGAAAAAGATAACAGATCCCAAGAAGCGTGAATAAAGCATGAGACATTGTCAAGTTCCCGCAATTGGTGGAGGATTATAACCCAGGATACCAGCAGTCCATTTGGGTCATTTATCTGTACATCTTAAATGTCCTAGCCACACACGCGACAACTGTGTACCAAGTGGTCTTCCACTCACAGATTTAATCAACAACTGTTGGAGATAATTCACAACCGTTCCTGTTAAGATCATACATATAATTTTTATAATGATTCATCCTTTTATTATATCATGCTAGGATGAGTGGTTTTACCAGGGCCTTGCCTTAGAATTCTCCTTGCTAACATGTACATATGTTTGCAGAGGAAGGAATAGTCTGTTATGATCACCGTAAGAAATGAACAGGAATTCCAGAATTATCCGTGAAAATTCTGCTCTAGGTTTTACGACTGAGACGAGCACCCATAAACGTTTGTGCAAGATGAAGAAAGTTATTTCCTGGCCTCAGTCAACTACATACCCATAAAGACTGGACAATGACTGAAAGTAGCAGGTGGAAATCCATTAACAAAGAACCAGAGAATATCAGGCATCTCTTAGCCAT
>NC_089742.1:22920818-22930818 GCF_040412425.1 Macrobrachium rosenbergii
ATAATATTATCTGAGCCCCGCAGCTGAATGGCGTGCAATGATGGCTGCGTTAAGATTTTAATCTATTCTAATTCCATGTGCGTCTTTGAGCTTTCTGACTGAAGTGATCAATATGCACATAAACTGGTTATGTTTTCGTTTCTAGAAAACTAATTCACGGAGGAACAGGATAGCCAGAAGACGTGGTAACATTGTAGACATTATTATTTCTCTCAAATCATACAGAAGCACAACCGCGCTCTTGGGCTACAGAATTTTTCCCTTCATCAGTGTCACTTACCATAAAATGGCATGAAATTAAATGAAACAGTAAGAGAACTATACTAATTGACTAGATCTAAAAGTATTAAAACAACTATAATTGACAACATTTCAAAATACATAACAATGTAAACAAATATAATGATGGCGAAAATTAACCGTAAGTCAAAACTGGCACAGAAGCAATGACTACGTTGGTTTGTTTACCTGACGCAACAGATGCTTCCTGCCACTATTTTAAAGTTGAAGACACAATGTATATATATAACACAAGTGCTCACGAATACTGTTCTACCCACGCAGCAAAGCATTGTCGGTTCAGCGCATCAGTCTTTCAACTACAACGATGAAAAACGGTAAGAGTCTGATCTGCAACAGCCTGTTTTGATTCGTGACTTATGTTAGGGTCATTCGATTCTGCGTTTGTGATCTTTCCTTTTTTAAAAGTATGAAAAGTGAAGTTATAAATGTCGGTGACTGTCGGGTTCCCTGGTATAAGTTGTGATAGCTTAAAAGATATCTATCTATCTATCTATCTATCTATCTATATGTGTATATATATAATATATATATATATATATATATTTTCATGATATTGCCTTGTAATATATCATTCTGTGATTTTGATATGTTTACTGTTCTGGTTATAATGTATTATGTGTAATGATAATAATTGTTGAAGTATCATATATAGTGTAATGTCAGATCTCAAAAAGTTAGTGATTTGGGTAACTTAACAGAGTAATTTAAAATTAGAAATACGTTTTAATAATAATGTAGTATGTGATCGTGCATTTTGTCCCCTAGCAACAAGTGTTCTGTACTCGTGATTTCGTATGTCGTGTTTTGGTTCAGTTATCGTTGCAAAAAATAACGAGTTAATAAATGAGGGAATGGCGGTCGAGTCGTGTAAGGTTTTGTCTCATATGAGAAAAAGACGAATGATTTCATAATGTTTCATGTACTGTTCTGAAAACCAAATTTGGTTCTTCGTCTCGTTTTGAAAGCGTGCCGTTTGTGACCAGCCGGCTGCTGTCAGTTTTGATCGTGTTGAGATTTCGTTAGGAGCTTCGTCCCATACGATTTTCTGCTCAAGTAACATATGCCTTTTTAAGAGTAAATGCACATATCTCGACCGATTACGTCATGTCTTGTAAGAGTACATTGCTCTGGTCATGTATTGTTCTAACAGGCGCTAGTTGGACCCAAAGCATTTTGCTCTTGTTCTGACGTCGCCTGATTGTTTTGTTTCTAACTGGAATCCAAAAGTTCGTTCATTCTGCTTTCAGAGACCGTTCATGTTGGTTCTCTCTCTCTCTCTCTCTCTCTCTCTCTCTCTCTCTCTCTCTCTCTCTTCTCTTTCCAAACGAGAGTAATTATTAACGCAAAATTGTGTGGTCACTAGTGTTAATTTTAACTTTCGAGATCTGAATGTAGGAAAAGTCTGTAACAGCGCTTAACAAAAAATTGTGTTTTGTGAATCTCAAGCAGCTGCATTTCAGGTGATTTTCCAAAAGTTCTCACAAGCTTGCGTAAGGTAAAGTGAATTTACTTATTATTGCCATGGTATATATATTGAGAGAATTATTATTGGTAGATCTTTTGTGTGTTCTTGTGTTTGAAATCTCTTGATTTTTCACATTTTATATTGGTGATTTAACATTTATTTGTTTAGCGTTTTAAATATTTCTTGATAATTTAACATTGCATACTTGATTTAATTTTCATTTACTAAGATTTTCTTTTCAAATCTTGAGTAATTCTTAATAGTTTAAATTTTGCTTGATTAACTTAATTTCTTGATAAATTAAAGTTTTGTGATTTAGTTTTGTTTAATAATTTCATTCAAGAATTAATAAAATTTTGTATCGTTTTCAATAGTAATTTTTTTCAAATTGTGAATCCTAATTATAAGTTTTGAATTTAAAAAATAAATTTTGTATTTAATGTTTTTAAAAACTGTTTCATTTTTTAACCACCGATGAATAGGATTAATTGTGTGTATCAGGAAAAGTGATAAACATGTTTTGTTCCTTTAGTTTTGCTGAAGTGAATTAAGACCAGGGAAACAGTTAAAGTTATGTGATGGAGTGATGCCCTTTTTCTCTAGTATATTTCTTGTTTAATTGTTGATACCTCACACTTGTTTTGATAAACTTAGTTTGATTTTTTCACGTGATTAATAAGCTTTTTAAGGGATCACTGTTACCTTTAGAGTACTCAGTCGTAATTTTTATTGTTAAGAGAGTTCAGGTATCTGGCTGAAGTGAGGTAAATTTTTGAAATCTGTGGTTAGCTGTGTAATAACCAAGTACTTGGAATACCAACAAACACTTCATTTAAAGCTTGGAAAATACAAGAGTGCATTTTGGGCGTACTCCCTTAATCGCCTTTCAACTTTCTCTTCTCGAACATATGACTGTGGGAGACTGCTCTCAGAATCCTAGGCCTGGCCGAAGGCAGGAATAGCACTGGGGAGGCAGATTAAGAGAGGACAGGTGGCAGGAACACCTGGGCTGAGTCAGAGGTGACATCAACCACAATCTGCCTGTGGATAACCTCCATTTCATCTCCTGATATTTCATTTCATGCAAATACATGTAATTTTAAACTTACCCTAACGTGTTTACTCACAAATACCTTGTGAGTAGAGCCCTTGCTCAGATAAATTCCCCCTTTTCCTTGTTTTCATGATTTCCTGAATCAACAGGAGTCAGATTTTATACAAAAATAGAGGTAAGTAACGAAATCATTCATTTAGAGTCTATACATACATACACACACACATACACACACACACACACACACACACATATATATATATATATATATATATATATATAATATATATATATATATATATATATATATATATATATATATATATATATATATATATATATATATATATATATATATATATATATATATATATATATATATATATATATATATATAATATATATATATATATATATATATATATATATATATATATATATATATATATATATATATATATATATATATATATATATATATATATATATATATATATATATATATATATATATATATATATATATATATTATGGCAATTCAGTTTGACGGGTTAACTTACGTTCTATTTCGATATTTCTGATAAGTGCGCTCTTCATTTTTTTATGATTCATCAAACAGATAATATTATTTTAAAGAGCTTACGTGGCCCTACTTACCTGTTCAGATGAATAGGCCTTATTTTTCTCATTTTATTGCTCAGCAGACTCACAAGCCATCTCAATTTTTTGTTGAGTACGTTCTGTGTTTTTCATAAAAGCTGACATCTGTGGTGACTTAATGTTGGGTAAAATCCTACGAAAATTAATGTGTGTATGAAAGTCTTGTATCATGGTGCCATTCCTTTGCCCTTTTTCTGTCAGCTGTGAAAAGTTAGAATAGAACAGCTGTGACAATACAGAAAGTTACTTTAAAAGTATATCTTTCCAAATCAATTTTGTACAACTGGAAACCATGCTGGCCATTTTTAATTTAAGTACACTCCTTCCTCTTCCCCCCTCGTCTTCCTTTGCCCTTCCAAAAAGTTTAAAAGCGTATCCACATTTTTATGGAGACGAGATTGTGATTTTGTTTTTTTACGAAGATTTAAATGGGTTAAGTTTGTGGAGGGTACTCACTTCCCACATGAAAAAGATAACGTAACGGCGAAAAATTATCTTTCTGTTTGTAACTTTTAAAACAGGAGAAACTCACTGGATTCGTGTTATGTGGACCACTTTACAGGGTGGATTTAGATTTTTCAAAACACCATTAATAATATAACAATATTTTTTTCACTTGAAAAAACCAGTGAATACTAATTTCCCTTTTTTCTTTATGTCAAAAACTCATGTTTTTATATGACAGATTTTATTGTTTTTGCTCATTAACTGCATGGTCTTTGTCTCATTCAAGTTAATTTTTATGAGTTTGGTTCCGTTTTTTCTCTTTTAATGTTTTCCTTCGGCTTTCAGATACAAAACATTGGAATTCTCAAATTCCAGGAAAAATAGCCTTGCTTCTCTTGATTCTCAATCCAAATGCACGAATTACTGTAGATTAACTTTAGCAAGCTTCATTTCAGCAATTAAGTAGAGAATTTTCCATCGATTTGCAGAACTGAGTGGCTTCTTACGAAAATAGCATTACTTAAAACATTAATGTAAGCTTCATCCCGAGAGGGTCGGTGTATAAATATTTCTTGATTTCTTCCAGGGGTCGCGAAATTCCGAGTAGTTTTGGGACTGTATATTGGCTGCATCGTAAGCTGCCTAATATATTATGAAACTTTGTTCACTGGTCGTCAGCCAAGTTTTCTCAGTGGACTGCTCAACATTAGTCATGAAGGTAAGTTATATATACATATACATACATATGTATATATATACGTATATGTGTGCATGTGTGTATATATATAATTTATATGTATATATATATATATATATATATATATATATATATATTATATATATATATATATATATATATATATATATATATATATATATATATATATATATATATATATATATATATATATATATATATATTCAATGAAGGCAGGGGAAGTACACCAGCAGGTCAAGGAAGTCATATTTATTAAGTTGCAACGTTTTGAAGTTGGCAGGCCTCATTTTGAAGCTAATTAGTACCTTAAAATTAAGTGACAAATATTAAAATACAGAATATAAGTTACAATAAAACAAACACAGCTAAAATATGAATAAGGACCAACCGCTGGGAGTGGAAGCAGAGGAAGAACTGACCAAAAACGTAAGCAGTTCACGAGAGATAAAGAGGTGTAGACGTCGCATGGGTGTTCAGTGAGGCGGGGGGGCAGTTTTTTTTTTTAATAAACAACGATTCATTAATAATTGAAAGCTTGTGATTGGAGGCTCTGCCCAAAATCTTTAAGTCTTTGCAGTGAATGGAATATTTGCATTTATCAGAACGATACCTTGTGTTGGAAAATTCGGGATTTGAAAGTTAAATGCCAGTTCTAGAGCTGACAGCTCTATGACTGTCGAGTCAGACCTTAAGTAACTGTGTGTCGATCCAGTATAGGTTCCTCGATTACATCGGCGACAAGTGAACTTATAAATAACACACGAGGTCACGAATGGATCCAAACGGTCTTTGAAGTTGAAAAGGCTACTGATATTCAGTGGGTTTGTGGGTATGATTTTGATTTTCACGTCAGGGAGATGACGGGATATCAAAGCTTGGAGTTCTTTATAAAAGGTTGTGTCGTGAATAAAAGGAAGACTGGAATAGAAAGGTAATTTAGGGACGTGAGGAGTAAGATGACGTGGAACAAAAATATTATTCAAAAATTTGGAGACGTTTTTAAAGACTGAGTGGGTGGGAAAGCAGTTGCTGTTAAAGCATTTTTGCAAGAACATATATACATGTACTTTTAATGTATAGATATAAAAATAGGACATGTTCAGCACTTCGCTAGAAAAAAGGGCCAGTGCTTAAAAATTTTTAGAAGTCTCTCGCATCCTTCGTCCTTCAGTGTTTTGGTCATCACAATTATTTATATCGGAGTAATTATTTATATCTGAGTATATATCCTCTGTATGTGCACATCTCAACAAATCTGTATTCTTTAATTGTGGGAATTCCTCTTTTTCATCTGTTTCTAATATATCTTGCTTGTTCTGGTTACTTATCTGCTTTTCCTGTATATCTGTCTTGCTTGTCGAAACTGTCTCAGACAAAGTGATCTGATTTGGGTGAAACCTTTCTTCGTCAAGCGTAAAACATACGCTCTTCTGATTATCCTGTTTCAGGCTAATCTTTCCTTCACTACTATCTAACTTTATTCCACATCTCCTCATTAAAATAAATGAGACCAATACTTGTGCGGGAAAAAATCTGTCTTCCAAAACTAGAAAACTTTCAGTAAATTTATGTGACAAAATACTTATTTCTAAGTTAACATTCCCCAGACTTTTAATGTGTTTCCTGTTATTCCTTTTATTACTCTACTTTGACCCTGAATCTGAGTTTCTGCAATGCCTAAATATCTGGTTAAAGTTATTTTATCAATTATATTTACAGTACTACCTGAATCAATGAGTACAGTACATGTTTTTCCATTTATTGGAATCTTTACAATAGGCAGATCCTTTCTATTTATTGCTTCCTCTTTCATGGAAAATACTACTTCTTTGCTATGTAAATAGGAAAATGCGGATGAACCTTCATTTCCCATTGTAACTGTTTCTCCTTTTTCTCTTTCATCACCTTGAAGGGATTTACTTTCTTTTCTCTGTAAAGGGGTTAATTGTCACTGACCGGAAGATTTATTTATATTTGGGCGACTGTTACTTATCTCTACAATCTCTCTATTGGCTTCCTTATTATTGAACCAACAGTTTTTAGTTAAAAGCCCGATCTTTTTGCAAACTGCACAGATTCTAGGCTTTCTGCATTCATTAGTGGGATGATTGGTATACCCGCAGTTTTCACATGTTATTTTTGGTCTAGCTTCTTGAGCTGAATTTCTCTGGTTTTGAATTATTTGTGTTTGAATATTGACCATTATGATATCTTATGGGTGGACCGAAGAATGGTCCATTCCTCGCTTGATACTGTCTTCCTTTCTGGTTTGGATTCCATTTTTTCCTATATTTTGTGCATATTTCCTTTGAAAGGGAGTTTGTCTATTCCCTACTTGTCTGGAATTATCATTATACTTGTTATTTCTTTTATATGAATCATGGGTATTTCTGCCTTTCCTTTCATTTTGTGCTTCTGTTACCCCTACAAATTCCTTAGAAAAATCTATCTCTTTCTTCTGGATTTCTTTCCTCATTGATATTAAAGCTGTAAGGGGATCAATTTTAACTTTCTAGAAAGCTTTCTTTTCTTTTTCTCGGAGTGCGTTATACATTGTTCCAAATGACAAGTAATTCAAAACATATCTTAAACTAACTAAGTCATTTTCTCATCACCAAACTCATTCTTATTTCCTATGGTGATGTTTGTTTTCCTTAGGTCTTCTATCACTTTGTATGTCGATTCTTCACCATCTGTGTGAAGATAAGCTATAGATTCTCCATCATAATGCTGGGCAAGGAATTTATTAATATTATACAATGCATCACTTTGACTTACTGGTTCCCAGATTGATAAACAAATGCGTTTAAATTCAGTGTATGTAGTTATTGTGTTGAATCTAACTAAATTCAAAGTACTATGTGCATCACCGCTTTCTGAACTAATGAGAAGCAAGGCTTCGTTAATTTTAGCTCTTTCACTTCTTATTCCCTCTGTAGATATGCGACTGTCTGCATCAGCTAGCCACTGGTTCACAGAATATGATTCTAGCCTATTTTTGTCAGGATTTGAACTTTCAACTCTTCCACAGAATCGTGTGGCTTGCGTAATGATTGCTGCTTGCTCCATTGTTCTAAATTGAAATGTGTTAGTATTATTGTTATTATTACTATTTGCGTTATTAGTGTTAGTATTTTGAGTTAATGAGTTAATGATATATATATATATATATATGTATAATATATATATATATATATATATATATATATATATATATATATATATATATATATATATATATATATATATATATATATATATATATATATATATATAAAATATATATACATATGTGTGTGTGTGTGTGTGTATGAATGTGTGTTACGATAATAAGTCCTAGCTTACTATAAATGACATTTACGTTATGTAATGTCTATTTCTAATAGCATTCAGCAATATGTCAAACGAATCCTGCATATTACCAGTATGCTAAAAATCATAAAAAACTTATAGACAAATACACAACAGTATTCAAAAAATATTTCATCAAAAGAATGTTATGTTATTAAAGATTCCTATCTATCAAACATAAAAAAATATAACAAAATAAAAATTTTTGAAAGAGAATTATAAAAGTTTTACACTTTCTGAGAGAAAGAACATCAAAAAGGAAAATTTTTCATACACTCATAGAGAGAGAGAGAGAGAGAGAGAGAGAGAATAAAATAACTTTCCAATCACGACTTACTTATTTCTGTTGTTGTTCTGTTTAGCTGTTGCTTGTTACCACTGTTGCTCTGGAACTGTTTCACTTTTCTTTTCTGTGACCAACACTGTAGTTAGCTGTAGTCGCTCAGGATACAACTTCTTGTTTTTAAAGCTTGACTAAAACTGCCCTTTTCTTGTTTTGTCGACCACCAGGGATTCGTCGTCTTCTTAGATTTCACCAGTAATGCAGATTTTTAACGGGAATGTTTGTCGTACATGTGAAATGCACTCATCCGTTTTAACAGATTGTATATAGAAATCTGTTTGGGTGTGTGTTGATAGCTACCAACACACAGGCATTGTTGCTGCTGTCACTGAATGCTTTGTTCTTGTTGTTTATCTTCAGGGAATAATATTTCTTAGTTGTGGGTTTTATAGCGGTAATGTTTATATTGTTGTCTGTTTTTAAATTCTTGAGTGTGTATTTGTTCTGCTTGTCGATTTGTTATGGAATTCTTGTATGCGTACACTGAACTTTATTACGTCCTCCTCGGATCCCACCGCTGCCGCCAATGTAATGTTGTTAGCACCTTTTGTTAATGTTATGATGTTTCTTTCTTGATTTCTTTTATAGCTGCTTTATCGTTTCTAGCTTTGTCTGTTGTTAGTGTTAGAGTCCCAGGAGGCTTACGAGGACAGTGTAGTTTTCTTACTTCATTAACACACCAATTAAAATATACATTATATTTACAAATTAAATGAATCAAAATATGATCCTTGCTTTCTTCTCAACCCACAACTGGTGAGGCTCACGACCTCACACCTCTGCTTCTCTATCTTCTATCTGCTTCTTTTCTATCTTCAAACTTGCTTTTTGAAGGTTCTTGAAAAGAAAATGCCCATCCCATCAATAGGCAGGCAATAGCTTTTGTCCCACCTTGTAGACGTTCTAAGTGGCTGGAGATTATCTAACGGCGTCCCTTTGGTTGTAATTAATTGACTTAATCCCCTCCTTCGTAGGTGGGACTAATGACGTCACCAGAAGCCTTTAAGTTCCGGTGAAAGTTGAAAGGTCAGCTCACAGATAGGACGGTTAAACATTCTTTAATGACTGTACTTAGATTAAACTCGTGCCAACGTTTTGACTAACTAATCACGAAACAGGAAGTGTCATTACTCTCTCTCTCTCTCTCTCTCTCTCTCTCTCTCATTTCATGACAATTGCAATATTTTAACCAGTTGTTTACTTATTGTAATTATTATGTTTGGTCATGAAATGATGTAAATATTTTAGTCTAGTATGTTTATGGACGAAGTACAGTCCGAAAGTTCGCTATGGAGACAAAAATAGAAAGAGTAGTGAAATGAAGAGTGACTACAGAATATTAGAGAGAACCAGTATCTAAGTAGTTAAAGTTCGCAGTCATCCATCGTTCAACAAAACCTGCATAATAATCAAACTGCTGCCTACATATACATACACTGTATAAATATATATATATAGTCTCGGTAATTGGGCGGCTACTTGGAAATCTTAGCTTAATGATAAATAATATTGCTAAGACCAGGAAGAACATTCTTTATTGTACAAGCTTTCGAGGTATAAAACCTCATCATCAGGCTGAAAAAACCGACAAGGATGAGAATCAATAAAATTACAATAAAATGAATTGTCATAATAAATCTTCAGCAAAAATACTAACGA
>NC_089742.1:22935818-22948318 GCF_040412425.1 Macrobrachium rosenbergii
ATGTAAGCCAGGAGATCCTTCTTCTCCATAGCACTGTCAACAGAATGGCAATTGCTATCCCTGGAATAAAAATTCAGCTGCCAGCTACTTCAGGCACTGCACCTTATGAGTTTTTCATTGGAGGGATGGGTAGAGCTTTCGGCTGGCACGCTGTTGGCCCAGCGTTCGACTCTCCGAGCGGCCAATGAAGAATTAGAGGAATTTATTTCTAGTGATAGAAATTCATTTCTCGTCATAATGTGGTTCGGATTCCACAATAAGTTGTAGGTCCCGTTGCTAGGTAACCAGGTGGTTCTTAGCCACTTAAAAATAAATCTAATCCTTCGGGCCAGCCCTAGGAGAGCTGTTAACCAGCTCAGTGGTCTGGTTAAACTAAGATATACTTAATTTAACTGCACCTTATGACCAGAAGTCCTGGGGCCTGGTACCAACCAATCAGCACCTAAGTTGGTGAGCCAGACTCTCTCAAATGAGTCACTCCACCCTCAACTGTTAGGAGGAGCCCCCTAGCTTTGGCAACCAATAAAAAATCACGAAAAATTTCTGTGAGCCTGTTTGCAGTTATAAGTATGGTATAGTTATACCCCTGTCTTCTATTCACCTTTTTAAAGATGGAAGAAAGCCCTACTGACACGTCAAGGAAAATGAACTTTGTACAGCAGCTATATAATTTACCTTTGCTACAGAGAAACTTATCTGAGAGATTGAAAACCCACAATAGAGACTCTATGGCATCCAGACGACCACTCTTCAGTGGAGTTTGTTATTATTATAATTATTATTATTATTATTATTATTATTATTATTATTATTATTATTATTATTGCAGTTTTCAAAGCTTAAAGATCATCATAGGACAACAGTCTCTTATGAAACTAATTCATATTACATGATGTTGCCAGTACAGCTATAGTATCTCTTCTGATACAGACAACACCTCATCATTCAAAATGAAGTCAGATGAGAGACTGAACAAAATCTCCATCTTATGTTGGGTTATGACAATCCCGCAACGCAACTCAAATGCCATAGCCGTCAAGAATACTTGGGGTAAGCGGTGCGATAAACTCATCTTCTTCGGTGACAAGTTAGGTAAGTCAGTCCTGTACTTTCGCTGTTGTTAGTTGGAGTTGGTCTTGTGCCAAAGTAAGCCCTTGCTCTCGCAACAACCAAACCCGTTAAAAAACTGATGCTATCTCCTGAGATAGGGAATGGTAAAAACAAGGGATGGGATAGTAAAAACAAGGAAGGGAATGGTAAAAAACGAGGAATAGAATGGTAAAAACGGAATGGAATGGTAATTATATATATATATATATATATATATATATATATATATATATATATATATATACATATATATTATTATTATATTATTATAATAACCCAGACGTCTCGCACAGAGTGCCGCCCTCCCACCTAATTTACCCTTTTTTGTTTATTGAGAACCGCATGGCCGATCGTATTATCAACATTCCGATCTGTCCCTTTTTGTACCTGGAACAGATATTGAGATGACATAGATAACAGGGTCCAGGAGGATATTTTATGCCACTCCCTTAAGAAGATTAGCCCAACTAATCTTCTTAAATGGACTTTCTATAGGCAAATTAAGCTGCCTGAATTGTCTTACCTCTGCAGGAAACCCAGGGCAACGGAATCGCTGCCCACCTAGCCAGTGATTCATGCTTGCACATGGCCCCTACCCCTGGCCGCGTGCCTTAAAAGGGAGGAGCAGTTAGCTAGTGAGTTAGTTAGCATGAGGAGAAGCCATGAAGTAAGAGTCCTCGAGAGACAGTCCCCACGCGGGCGTGCGGTAACATTGCTGAGAAGATTTTCTTTCCCCATCCAACTCCTGACTCCAGACTCCAGTCTCCAGTCATCCTCGAGAGAACCGCCATACGTATGATCTTCCCTCGTTCTTATTTCGTCAGAGACCCCTAAGGTAAAGTGGAGTAAAGACTTTTCGGTCACGAAAGTTTGCCCTTTAAAAAGCCTGGAGTACTAGCATTTCATTTCTGTCCTTGTGCCAGTTTATCCCGTGCCATTTCCAATGTCCTGTGTTCGAGTGTAAAAGTGGTCATTCATTCCTTGAGTCTTTGGCGTCCTCAGTGCAAACTCGAGTCATATTCGGTTTTATATTGTTCCTTTACTGGCATGTAATGTGTAAATCTCTCTTGCAGAGGGACCCATTCGCAGTGGACTCATCTTGGCCTGTGCCTTGCCTTTATTCAAGATTCCAGCCGAAGGATCTTCAGGCGTTGCAAGCCCTTTATCAATTTACTTATCCATTTTCCCTTCAAATGCTTGCTTTTGTAAAGATAATTCTTTAATTTAGCCCAAGTGTTTAAGTAACATTTCCTTATGAAGTAGAGCCTTCAGCTCCTAAATTCTCCCCTTTTTCTTATTTTTTTTACAATTTCCCTTTACGCAAGTCAGAACTCCAAGGCCAATTAAATAAAGTTACCATTGCTGGCCTGTAGAATACCATAAACCCAGGGAAATAAGTAAAAATGGCGACCTGGCCATAGATCTGGTTTTGCAGTTGCAGTTCCCTCTAGTGTTGGTTTATTGCATTTGCAACTTGCCAGATCAGCTATTAGCAAAGCTAAGCTGGTTGCGAGACAAACTCTGAACTGTTATCAAGAGCACAGACCAAGAGAGTTCCATGTAAGTAATGTGTTTATCTTAGCAAAATTTTTTTTTTACAATCGTGACTGTTCCTAGGAATTAGAAATAGGGACGCATGTATTCACTGAGAGAAGAGAACCGCCATATTAGATTCATTAATGAATGCCTTTCAGGATAGGTAGTAGGAAATAACCAGTGCTAACCATTCTTTGCTTCGGGGAATAGTGCGAAATTCCTCTGTGTTAAAATCTTTGCCATTCTTTGCTTCGAGGAATAGTGCGAAATTCCTCTGTGTTAAAATCTTTGCCATATTTTTTTTGCTTCGAAGAATAGTACGAAATTCCTCTGTGATAAATTTTACTTCGCATTTCGGAGTAGCGAATTATTTAGGCACGAATAAATTCCCACTTGGGACAAGACAAAGTCAGCTTGCATTGCTGAAATTCTCTCAGTTTAGTTAAAACTCGAATTAGGTATTAGGAAAGAGAAATTTAAACTCCACTTCTAAGGGAAAATCACTAGGTCATTTTACTGTTATCCTCTCATCCCAGGAAATTCCCCGGAGTCCCAGACGGTCTATAAATAGACGGGTTCATTCACACAGAATCTAAAAATAACTCCGGTGAGTATCAACGACCTTTCACCCCCGCCCCCCTTTGCCCGCGTGTGTACTCTCCTTTTCATTCATTCTCAGCAAAATTTCTTTAGGGCTTTTCCCGTTAGTAATTTCTAAGTCCTAAGGGATGAATCGTATTTCCAAGTCCTACAGGCAAACCAAATAAAATTCTACGTCACACGAGGCGAGAATTTCTCAACCAAATTCCAAGTCCTAAGAGACTCCTATTAGAATTCTACGTCGCTTGAGGCGAGAATTTCTCAACCAATTTCCAAGTCCTAAGAGACTCCAAAAAAATTCTACGTCGCAAGAGGCACGAATTCCTAATTCCTGCAGGAAACCCAAAATCAAGTCCTTTTGAGACATTATATTAGTGCATTTCACACACATCTAAGCCCTTACAGGACTGATCATTCTAGTTCGTTAGAACAACTCCTTAATTTCATGCTACAGCCAGCCAAGTCCGAGCGCGACATAAAATCCAGCTACGTCTTCCGAGACGCATATTAAAATTCGTTCGCCACGAACAACCACATCTTACCCAGACATATTGAATTTTAACAGTCTCCGCAGACTTACTGATCAGCTGTCTTATTCAGACAGATCCATTCTCCTGCAGTCTGAACAATTGAGTGTTTCAGATTCCTGCAATTGAGTCTTTTCAGACGTATTTGATTTGTTAGAAAGTCCAGTCCGTATAACCATTATTTCAAGATGGCTAATACCAGAGCCCAACAAATTGAGGACTTCAAATTCTACATGTCCGCTGGAAAGGACATGGGACTATCAGGGCAAGCTCTGAGAGACTGGGTTCAAGAGCGAGTGGACGATGCCAAGGCGGAGAGAGAGAGAGAGAGAGAGAAAGAATTGCCCAAGAGGTGGAGAAGGAGAAAGAACGTGTGGAGAAAGAGAGAGAAAGAATTGCCCAAGAGAGACGAGAAGACTTAGAACGTCAAGAACGAGAGAAAGAACGGCAGGAGAGAGAGAGAGAGAACGGGCCCATGAGCTCCATATGTTAGAACGACAGAACGCCACCCCACCTCCTGCGGCGGGAATGAGTGCCCTCAGCCAAGCTCACTTGTTCATGCCAAAATGGACGGAGTCCGAACCTGAAGTATGGCTTGAAAGGGCCGAACGAGTCCTGGAGTGCTGCGACCCCTCCCCACGGAACTCTCCCTTGTTCTCATTAAATTTCTGGGCAGAAAGGCACTCGTTGCCTACCACGCCTTTTCGGCAGAGGATAGGGGAAACTGGGAAGCTGTACGCCAAGCGGTTACGAAGGCGTACGAGATTACCCCCGAGCGGTGGAGGAGACATTGGAGAGAGCAGCCAAGAGAAGCAGGCCAGACTTGGTCCGATTGGGCGTACCATTCGGAGTGGGCGTTAGCAAAATGGCTCGAGTCCGAAGGAGCCACGAGCGCCACTGAGGTACTTGAGCGATTTAAATTTGAGCATTTCCTTTGCTGCGCCCCTCCTGCCCTTGCCACCTATGTAGTGGAAAAAGCCCCAGCAACACTCACCAAGTGTTTCCGGATAGCAGACGTGGGAGGCTCACCACCCTCAAGAAGGTTATGGGGCAGAAGATAAACCCCCCGCCCCTCCTTGGAGGAGCCAATTCCCCTAAGAATGGGAACTTGGGCAAGCCCCTGACTTACCATTATTGCAAGAAGACGGGGCATTCCTCCGAACAGTGCCGAAGCAAGAAACTGGTGCCTCTCTCTCCCGGAAAACCGCCCAATAACTCGCCTGCGCCCTCCACATGGGCAGCGCGGAAAGACTTTAGCCAAACCTTCTGCACAGCGTGCAAGGTTTATGGCCATTCTCCCGCATGGGCGAAATGCCCGAACAATCCTAAATCAAATACTCCCGCCGTCGCCTTGACCGTCACAGATCCCAAGTCACTGGGCCCTCCTGCCGAAGGCCCCATATATATGGCCCCTCTATGAGGCAGCCACAGCAAATCTCCCTCATATGAAGGGACAGAGTTCCCTATGGAGCTATCGTCGATAGACGAAGACTCGTCACGAGCAAGGGAGTAAATCAATTTAAGATGATACTCCCTACAGTCCAATTGAGAGTCACAAGACCTCACCAATCCAAAATTTGCAATCTTGCAGTAGCAAGCCATCTCCCCGGAGGCTATGACGTCATCCTGGGGCAAGACTTTCAGTCCCCACAGAAATCACGACAATCTAGGGGTCCCCATTCCCCAAATCATTCCTCGGGCATGAGTAATCCGCCCCCACTTCTCCCTCAGTCAAGACTGGCGCCCCCTGGGTACCAGGAGGACGTGCAGTCCCTAACAGTGCCACCTGAGTACGATGTACAGTGGTCACCCTCGATCGGTTCCCGATCCAATTCCAGTGCCCGGCCCTGCCTCAGTGCCAGTGCCAGGGCACCAATCAGATCTCCCTCCTGGAGATTCCAAATGCCTGCCGGTGCCACTTGCATACACCGAGCAGTGCCAAGCTTCGTCCGTCCTGACTGATGAGCACAAGAAACCTCTGATAGTGCCTGACTCTGCCCTAGTGCCAGCGCCAGACCACCACCACGATCTTCCTGCAAGGGATCCACCTCAGGGCCCCCTCTCTGCTCCCGGCCTGGCACCGCTACCAGCGTTGGTAAGAGAGACGGTTCCTCTCGACCACAGCGGAAGCTCACCTGCAGGTGCAGCCTCGCAACCTGTGCCTGAGCCGGTCATTGATACCTGCGAGCCGCTCATGCCACCCCCGACCGCCTCCTCTCTGCCTCAGTCCGTCGCCGATGCAATTGCAAGTCAGGATTCTTCCATATCTCACTTGGCCGATGAACTACAAGAGCTGTGATGGATCATGGTAGAACCATCATGGAAAACTCCTGCATAGCTGTCGCAACAGCAGGCCCAGGTGGCACTCCATGCCGCCCTCCGGTCTTGGGCCCTCCGCCTCCCTGGCCGAGGACGACTGTCCCAGTAGGAAAGGTTCGCGGTGGAATTACCATGGGCATGGGAATTTCCAGGTAGTTTACAAAGAGCTTTAGAGCTCCCCTGGCACCTGTGCCACCAATTCATCTTTCGAAGGTCTTGGCATCTCTAATCCAGAAGGGGATGTCAGGCCCTCCGCTATCTTCTTCGGTTCCTCGGGAACTTCTATACCTTATCATTCTCTGTTAATCTTTTCTTAAATTATCACCACAAGAGGCAATTAAGTACGGGATACCATTCCCCTCAAAATGTATAAATCATTGAGAATAACAGAGTGGGAAGTGGCACGCCCTTGTGCCCGTACCTTGGTACCGGGCATGCATGTCAGCTCTTCCTGAAGGAGTCGTGCCCTTCGGGGTTCCCTTTTCTCGCCCTGGGGCTGAAGTGATAGTCTGGGCCGTAATTTATAGGCGAAGGATGATAAATTCCCGCCTAACACAATAAAACCCTCACTCTATTTCCTTAGCTTTTCGGCCAGTATCATTTACTCTTTTAGTTATTTATTTATCTTTCTTTTTAATGAATTGCGAGTCATAGACTCTTGCCCTTGTGATTTTAAATGCCCCTTTTGTAAGCTCCAAGAGAAGTGTCCCGCCCTTCATAATGCGGTCATGTTTTCATTCGTAACATCCAGCTAATTTTTCCTTTTGTTATTATTATTATTTTTTTTTCCCCTTCCCTTCCTTCTAAGAACTGTTTTGTCCTAGACCCCACGTCTTTTGTCTGCTCACCCTGTCATAACATTGAGTGTCTATTTATAGCTCGTACCCGAGTGTGGGCAGTGGACGCATAAAAATTAGCGTAGTTTAAGGTTAGCAAATTAAAAAATTTCATAATAAGAGCTGCGTGTTCCAAATGTACCAATGAACTATCATGGCGGAGGTAGGTCATTGCTGAGGCTAAGTACAATTTCCCTGCTCACGAGGGGAAAAAACAGTACAGCAGACTCGGCAATGACTTATACCTCTTTTGGTGGCACAGTGGTAACATCAACTGGAGTCGCTGAATAGGTCCATGTCGAGGGTTCGTGTCCCGGCAGTACCAATCCATTTATTACTTATATAAATTCCCCTTTGGTGATAATTCTCCATCGGAGATATTCCCGAGGTAGCGTGAATTTGATATTAAGTGACATTTGTAGCTTCATGATTGTATATAAATCACGGTGGGATAAAAAATTTCATAATAAGAGCTGTGTGTTCCAAACGTACCAATGAACTATCATGGCAGAGGTGGGTCATTGCCGAGGTTATACAATTTGTCCCCATGACGAAAAAACAGTACAGCAGACTCAGCAATGACTTATACCTAAAGTTGATGGTGCAGGTAACTTCAACTGGAGTCGCTGAATAGGTCCGTGTCGAGGGTCATTGTCCTGGCGATGTACACAGTCCATTTATCACTTATATAAATTCCCTTCGGTCATAATTTCCATCGAGATATTCCTCCCCTTTGAATTTGATATTGTGTTGACATTTGTAGCTTCATGATTATACTGTATATATACATAAATATACATCCATACATCCATACATCCATACATCCATACATCCATACATCCATACATCCATTTCCATACATACATACATATCATACATACATACATACATACATACATACATACATACATACATATATATAAATATATATATTGGATATATATATATATATATATATATATATATATATATATATATATATATATATATATATATATATATATATATATATATATATATATATATATATATATATATATTATAGACATATATTTGCAATAGTTGAACCTCTTTCCAAGCCACCTCACCCATTTTTACATCCGTAATGTAACTGAGAAAGAAATAAAATTTATTCCAGTTGTTTTAATTACGAGAACTGTGGGTTTCCACCAACCCCTTCATAAACTCTTTTCTTCATTCCCCAAAATAGTTAAGCCCTTTAACCCTTCTCTCTGTTCAAATGACTGCCTAAGGCCTTGTTGCCAGGTGACCTTCATACCTTCTTGGCGGCGTCAGACAACGGGCAAAGGAGAAGCCAAAAAAAAAAGTAAGTTGGCGTTGCCCGCCATGGTAAACCCTCCACGAGGTTTAACTGATGCCAAGTGGTCTATATAAAAAAAAACGTGACAAAGATTGACCTTTTGTGCCATCTACCTGCACGCAGAGGCATAGTCACCGAGGTTATTAATAGACGATGCAACGGCAATCAAGAGAAGTGCTCAGAACACCACCAAGGACAGACGTCCTTACCCTTGCCTGACCCTGAAACCCTCCACGTGTTCAACCTTCTTTTCATTCAGCTTCCTAAAGTCTACACACACACACACATGGATCTAGCCATCTTTCTTAGGCACTGCCAGCAATGAAAAATTAAAAGGTGAGGAACTAGGCCTAACTATACCTTCCTCTTCTCACTTATTAACCTCTTGCTCAACCAGCTCTCTAATCTTCAAGGGTATCCAATACAGTGGGACAAAAATTGGCTTAGTCCCCTACTCGAAGTGCACCTTGTGTTCTAACACATACATTAACCCTAACTTATCTGCTTTTAGGGCGACCACATATGAAAAATCCGCCAGAACACCACCTAAATCCCCTATATATTCTTTATAATCAGCATTAGCTAAATGATCCCTAAAAACCTTTCTCATAATTTGCATTTCTGCATCAGAAAACTCATTTTGATTCCCTATGAAAGCTATGGAATCAGTTCCTGCATTCCAGCCTTCAAAATTCAAAACATAAGTATTCCTCTGACATCACCTAATTGAATCATTACAGTTCAACAATTCCACCGAAGTAACACCTGTATTTGATACTTTATTCACAGAAACTGTACTCACAACCCATTTAAGCTTCTCGCTATCCTCAATTATACACACTTGTCTAGACATTTTTACACCTTTTAACTGAACCTTAACCAGACCGGTCATACCTGGTTCTAAACCCAAAACATCTAACAAAACGCCTATATATAAATTATTCACCTGGCCTTTAGGCTCAATATCACCTTGTAACTGGTTATTTACCACAGGTTCCATATTATCGTGAATATCACCCATATTATCATCAATATCACTCATCACCCATAAAAGTATTCCCCTCCATTTCACTAGTACCCACATATGGGACAAACACACCAGGAACCCCAACAGTAATACCTCCCGCCCTTTTATGTAGGGAGACTGTTATGCCAGCATGCAGGGTGACCCAGAAGAGTTCTGTTCCCTAAAGCAACACCTTTAATCACCAAAACTGGTTCCCTAAGTAAGTGATTACTTAGCATGAAACAAATGGTAGCCGAACCTTAAACATTCAACTTATGAGCCTGAACATCACATGCCTTCTCATTCGAAGGTTTCAATGGGTACTGGGAAAACATCGACTGATAAAATTCAAAGTCCAATAAACTGACAAAGACCCCTGTATCAATAAAGATTAAAACCTCAGAACCAGAAACGGTCCCTTCAGTACAGGCTTTGGCTTTGGAGCATCTTCCCAAGTGCTACATGACAAGAACAATTCATTATCATTTTTCCTTTTGTTGATCGGTCTTCCAAAGATTCTGCCAATCCCTAGATCGCTTTGAATAACCCCCTTGAGGAGCTTTCCTAATAGGACTACCAAAACTCTGGGATGGAGGTCCAGCATTACCCTGATTTTGGGATGGATAAGACTGCCAGGAGTGACTCGCACTCCTACAACCTGCACAATATATAACTCGGCAATTCTTCTTAGTATGCCCTACTCTGTTACAGATAAAACACTGAAACTGTGGCATTCGATCCATGAAGTTCCTATAACAGTCTACCCTAGCACCAAAACCATTGGAAGCTAAAACTGGTTTTCTATCAATGTCTACCTTGCCACAAAAACTGCCGGAGGCGAAACCTGACTCCCCTTGTGACGGGTACTTTGGAATGCCTGAGGAGACCTTCGGTATCCCATTGAAAAAGGTACTATCAACTGCAGGACATTTTGACACATGTTTGCGAACCTGAGAAAAAATCAGCGCCTCATCAGCCGCATGCTCTATATTCTTATCATAGCTATCCACACACACATTATGTCGTCAACATACCTAAACCATGTTACATTGTGTGGAATTATGTTGTTTAATATTTTCTTTAAAAAAAAATTCCATATATAGGTTGCTTAACACTGGGGATAGAGGGTTTCCCATTGCCATACCAAAATTTTGTGAGTAAAATATGAAAGATACCCACATCTTAAGAATTTTGGTGTTAATGTCGCATTTAAGAACAATAAAACAATGAAACATGTACTTATCAAGAACTCCCCTGACAGTACTAAAGGGTGTGTATATAAAATTCCTTATAAGTCTTACGACAACTTTTATATTGACCAGACGGGTAAAGCACTGGAAAAGAGGATAGAACAGCATAAGCAATGTGTGAATATGCACATGGGAACAGTGGTATTTTTGTACATGTTAGTGAGAACAATCATGCTATCAATTGGGAAGGGGCAAAAAGGGTTGTATATTCTAACACACTGGAAAGGAATATCAGTGAATCTAGCTTTATAAAAGAAAGTTACAGTCATATTATGAATATCAGTCAAGGGATGTATAAACTTGATCCTTTAATATCAAAAGAAATTTGTAAATTGTTTAAATTTTAAGGTAGGTTGTAGGGATGTATGAAAATAAGATTATCATATTTGTAAACACAGTACGGGGGCAGCAGTGCTTATAACTTTTCCAAACTCAGCCTCCCTGACACCTGTCAGGTGTGGATCTGTTGTCGCCTATGGTCGGTATGTTTATCAGTAATGTCCCCTGAGAGTATATTGTGATTTTTAGCCAAATGAGTTTTGAAGGCCACTCCTACCTTGATACCGGCCTGTGGGTGGTTATGTAGTCTCTAACAGTTGTGTATGTTCGTCAGTACTGTTCCTGTAGTATATATATTTGTGACTTCTAATACTCTGTATCAGTCCTTCGTCAATGGCTTAAAAATAAAGTCGAAACCGGTGAAGACCTACACCCCGTCTCCTATTTTTCACCTGTGGTAATGTATGATATATCATATATATATATATGTATATATGTATATATGTACACACACACACACACACACACACACATATATATATATATATATATATATATATAATATATATATATAAATTATATATATATATATATATATATATATATATATATATATATATATATATATATATATATATATATAAATTATATAATATATATATATATATATATATATATATATATATATATATATATATATATATACATTATATGCATGTTATACATATATATATATATATATATATATATATATATATATATATATATATATATATATATATATATATATGTATATTTATATATATATATATATATATATATATATATATATATATATATATATATATATATATATATATATATATATATATATATATATATATATATATATATATATATATATATATATATATATATATATATATATATATATATATATATATATATATATATATATATATATATATATATAAATATATATATATAAACTACAAAATCAAAAGACTTATACCTCTCTTGATAGCTTAGTGGGTAGCGTCAACTGGAGTTGCTGAATAGGTTTTGTGTCAAGGGTTCGTGTCCCAACGATACCAATTCATTTATCACTTATATAAATTCCCCTTAGGCGACAATTCTCCATCGGAGATATTCCCGAGGTAGCGTGAATTTGATATTAAGCGAATTTGTAGCTTCATGATTGTATATAAATCACGGTGTGATAAAAAATTTCGTAATAGGAGCTGCGTGTTCCAAACGTACCAATGAACTATCATGGCGGAGGCGGGTCATTGCCGAGGCTAAAGTACAATTTCCCTGCTCACGACGGGTAAAAACAGTACAGCAAACTCGGCAAAGACATATACCTCTCTTGCTAGCTCAGTGGGTAGCATCTACTGGAGTTGCTGAATAGGTTTCGTGTCAAGGGCTCGTGTCCCGACGATACCAATTCATTTATCACTTATATAAATTCCCCTTTGGCGACAATTCTCCATCGGAGATATTCCGAGGTAGCGTGAATTTGATATTAAGCAACATTTTTAGCTTCATGATTGTATATAAATCACGGTATGATAAAAAATGTCATAATAAGAGCTGCGTGTTCCAAACGTACCAATGAACTGTCATGGCGGAGGTGGGTCATTGCCGAGGCTAAAGTACCATTTCCCCGCACACGATGGGTAAAAACAGTACAGCAAACTCGGCAAAGACTTGTAC
>NC_089742.1:22955818-22998318 GCF_040412425.1 Macrobrachium rosenbergii
ACTCGGGATTCTGACTGCAATTGCTAGGTCAGGCAGGAAACTAAATAGAAAAAGTTGGCTGAAGGTCGTACTTCAGCAAGGGACTGTTGCAGATAAACACTTGGGTTTACTTTAAATGGAATATATTTACAATTAAACACAGCAGTCAGAAGACTGGGGAATGATAGGCAGATACAACAGTGGCTGCCACGTGCTTAGTTATTCTAGCACTGGTTTGACTATTGAAGGGTCTATGATTAATTCTCTTGAATGGGATACTGAAGAATTGATTGCAGTGGCCTTTTCACTGCAAGAAGCACAAGACAAGTAGATGTTTCTACAGCTGTCAATATACCGTCTGCAATTTAGATAATGCCAGCGGTTACACAAGTATAATTATAACTATTTCGGATGAATTGAGGGTTGCACAGAGGGTGCCAAGTAACTCAATTCTGTTATGATATGCTTGCATTAAAAATCACACTGGGCTAAGTGAGTCAGGTCTTTGTGATAAATCACACTTCAGAAAAGAAAATGAGAGTGCAGTGAACGATTAAAGATATGTGACTGTTGAAAGAACCTCGAATCAGGACGTTAACTTGTAATGGAGCGATGGAGGAACCTCGTCAATTTCATCAGGAATGGAGGGATGAGTTTAATGGGAATGCATAGGATTGTGACTGGGTGGTCAAAAGGTGACCACGTGGAGGGGTCAGCTCAGTAAGGAGCATTTAAGGGGATGTGTGTCGGTTTGCTACCAGCAGGTTTCTGAGGCAGAGATGCGCTATCTCTCATCTTATATGGCCTCGAGGGCTTATTTTCTTGCTCCTTCCAGAGCAAGAATTGCAAGCTCAGTCATCTCGTTTTCTATGTTGGAATCTTCCAAATCCTGGTGACTTCTGGCAACTCATGTTCACCGGCTTTTATGGGGGGGACTCAACATTTCTGGCGGATTTTCGGCAGGCTTCATCTCCATTCACATTTTATCTGAAAAGAGGTAATTCAAGCAGTCACCAGGTCTTCAGGAAAGATAAACAGATGCACCCAAAAAGGGAAGCATTGAAAGAAATTTATGTAGGGACTGAGTTTCTCATGCCCTCCCTCAGTTAGGTAACAGTATGAAAATTACTTTATTTGGATGGCAAGGTAGTTTGATGGTTTGAGTTTGCTTAGGAAGTGGTTTCCCACGTCACAGCTTCCCAACAGAGTTGACAATTGCACCTTGAATTGGGTGGAACGTCAACAACTAAGTGAACTCAACTGAACAAACTGGCAACTTTCTACTTCCCTTTTGTGGTAACATTACATTTCGGAAAAATAATCAATTCTGCAAGTAAATCAAAAGCTACATACATCTCAATGATTTTTAAATTGGATGTTACGTAGTTTGCGTTACACTGCAAGTTAAATTCATATATCTCTCATGTTATTACATTAAAGCAGCATTATAGCAAATACAAAATTAAAAGGTCTATGAATTAACATTTCAAGAATCTAGGTAACAACACGGAGAACAATGATAGGATTAGTACGGCATTAAAACCTCAGGTTAGACATGCACTTAATTAATAAGGTCACTTTGACAGTCCAAAGTCATGCTGTTAGGGTGCCTTGAGGAGTCATTACAATGAAGTATTCGTGAGCTTAATGCAGGTGATGCCACGATACTTGTATGCTGCGGCACAGTGCCAAATTTGGCACTAACAACACGGGTGCCTGCAGCACGAAGCTAAGTACAATGAAGGACAATCAGGTATGTAAAGTACATGGGCTTTGCGAGTCACAGGTAAAATAAATGACAGATGCAAGAGTAAGTAAAAGTTATGATTAATATACCAGAATTACATTTCTTAACCTATGAAAGCTAGCTAGGTTCATTCTTTAACCCCATACAGCATTAAAAGGGCAGCCGGAGGGTGCGACCCCTCTGGCAGGAGTATCTGGCAATGGCGATGGTAATGGCACTGTGCCAGTAGAGGCAATCATGCAGTTAAGCCACATGGCTCTTTTATATTGAATTTAAACATTACCATGCCATTGTAGGCATTTAATAGGAAGTCAAAGGACTTATGGTATAAAAGAATCTGATGATTGCACTCTGCATTGGCAGAGTGGTAAGCAAATTAAGATGAGGAGCCAGTGATAGGCTCTTACAAGGATTTGTGAAGGGGCAAGATTGCCAGGAAAATATTAAATTAGAAGATTGGAAAGAGAGAGAGAAATGATCAGAGTGGGAGAAGGAAAGATTTACAAGAAGTTAAGTCACATAGTTATAAGTACAATAAACAAGGGAAGCAACCCGGCATCCCCCTCTGGACAGAGGTCCCAGAGTTCTTCGTAAGATAAAGGTGAAGCACTGTGCCAGAGGGCACTAGTGCGAGGATAGCTCAACAGCTCTTATTGGCCTACCTGGATTTATCTTGTGCCCGTGACCTTTCTTCGGTGGACCGCCTTGGTAGGGGAATCAGTGAAACTGAGTCCAAGGAAGACATAGAAGTGACACCTGTTCTGGTTTCTTTGATAGCCGAAGTAGGGGCATTCGTTACAGGCTCAACTACTAGTCATCACCGTTCCTTAAATTCATCAGCCAGTTGCGATATGGCAGAATCCTTATTCATGGTTTTGTCTGCAGAGGACTGGGAAGGGGAAGAAGAGGTCGTGGTGGGTATGAGAGGCTTGCAGGTCGCCCTGACCAGCTCAGGCACGGGTTGCGAGGCTGCGCCTTTGGGTGAGCTTCCACTGCGGTCAGAGGAATCCAGAGGGGACAAAGTATCTTGTGAAATGGCTCTTGCACTGGCACTGGTAGTGGCATCAAGCCGGAGGGGGAGAGGTGACCTGTACTGGGATCCCTCAGAGGAAGATCTATGGCATGCTCTGACACTGGCACTAAGGCAGGCCCAGGCACAGGAATCAAATCGTGATTTTCTTCGATGTCCACGATGGGCAGAATGTGGCACTGTCCAGGGCACTCAGGTGGCACTGGCAGAGGGTTCTTGTCAAGTTGAGGATCTCAGGAAGGGAGATTCAGGGTGCGCCTTGGCACTGGCACTGGGGCAGGGCCTGGCAATGGAATTTGATTTGTCAGGGGCTCGACAGTCAGAGCCTGGCACTGCTCAGGGCACTCAAGTGGCACTGGCAGCAGGTTTAAGGCAGGTCCTTGAGGACTCTTGGTTTTTTATTTACTTGTGGAGGAGTTAGGACCCCTGGATTTCTGTAACTTAGAAAGGGACCAGAATTCCTGTCCCAGGAAGTCATAGCCTCCAGGAAGGTAAGCAAGACCTCAAAGATTTTTTATTTTTGAGGTCTTGTGACCCTTAGCTTGACAGTGGGGAGAATCATCTTCATTTGATTGATACCCTCCATAGTAATAAGTTTACATCTGTCAAGGGACCTTATCTTCTCTTATGAGGGAGATTTGCGCGTCAGTGTCATCGAATGCTGTGACCTGGCATGCAGGGTAGCTACCTCTGGGAGGTGCCACAGATTTAGGACCTTCGTCTGGAAGGCCTAAGGTTTTAAGATTTCTCGCTGTCAAAGCAACGGCGGGTGGTTTTGTTTTACTGGGGGACTTTGCCCATACAGCAGAGTGTCCTTGGACCTGTCAAGCGGTGCAATAATTCTTGCTGTAATCTCTGCGTAGCACTGTCCCATTTGAGGGGACAGGCCCTTTGTTGTTCAGTCCAGAGCCAGATGTGGCTCGATTTGGAGTGATCTCATTGGAGGACTTAACAGAAGTGTCTGGCTGATTCTCAGCCTTCAAGCGTCACTGTTCCATGGAGTGCCTGGATTTTTTACAATAGCCACACATGGTTTTCTTGTGAGGTTGCCCATTCTTGGGCGGAGACTGACCAGAGGTAGGGGAAGAGGGCCAAATCTAACGGCCCCAGGAACTGGCTGTAGGATGGTGAGTGTCCTAGTGGTCTGCCAAATGGCAGCACTCATTTAGTACCGGAGGGTTCTTATCGCAGAGATAAGTAGCGAGGGCAAGAGGAGTGTAGTGTAGGAAGTCCTCAAGCTAGAAAGTTTCTATTATTTCCTCTGCAGAGGTAGCGTTGCGGGATTCTAGCCCATGTTTGATCTGCCTCCTTTGGGTGTCCTCTCCAATGTTGTCTCCATCTTTCGGGGGTGAGCTCGTAGGCCTTAATTATGGCCTTCCGGACAACTGCAAGATTTCCACAGTCTGCTAACGGGATGGAGCAGAACGTGGTCTAGCCCTTTCCCTCCAGATGTTTTGACAGCAGCATAGAGATTTCTGCTGGCTGGGGCTTGAAATTCCTGAGGACCTTTCCACTTAGTCGAGCCAGACCTCGGCTCTGGGTCACTCCATTTTGGCATCATGGAGCTGGCGGCAGTGATGGAGGATGGTGGAGGCGTGGTTACAGGGGTATGGACTCCTTAGGCAGCCATGGTGAGCTCTTGGGCTCGATCCCAGTCTTCCTTAGCTAACCTGTCTAGTCTAGCTTGCTCTCTTTCTTGCCTCTCTCGTTCTTCCTGCTCTCACCTGTCTAGCCTGGCTTGCTCTTTTTCTTGTCTTTCCCTTTCTTCCTTGGCTTCTCTTTCTTGCCTCTCCCTTTCTTCCTTGGCTTCTCTTTCTTTCTCCTTTTTATCAACCCAATCTAGCAACTCTTGGCCCTTGAGCCTCATGGTTTTACCGGCGGTGACAAGGGCTGTGATGTCATTGGAGTAAGAAGCCATATTGCCGAGGCGTCGAGGTAAGTTTTCCTACTATAGGGAGCTGGCTATACTATCCCAACTGAGCATAATTCGCAGATTCGAAGGACAGTTCCTTATGTAAGCTGGTTGGAGAACGTGCTCTTAAACACAGTAACTAGTAGCTTGAAGAGCTTAATGTGTTCTTAGTTGAACATAATTAATGAATAGTTCGAAGAACGGCTCTTAAATGAAGGTAACTAGTAGCTTGAAGAGCGTAATGAGTTCTTAGGTGAATGTAATTAATAGATTGTTCGAAGAACGGGCTCTTAAATGAAAGTAACTAGTAGCTTGAAGAGCATAACTGGTTCTTAGGTGAACGTAATTTATATACTGTTCGACGAACGGTTCTTAAATGAAGATAACTAGTAGCTTAAGGAGCGTAATGAGTTCTTAGGTGAACGTAATTAATAACTTGTTCGAAGAACGGGCTCCAAATGAAAGTAACTAGTAGCCTGAAGAGCGTAATGGGTTCGTAGGTGAACGTGCTCAATAAATTTTTCGAAGAACGGGCTCTTAATTGAAGGTAACTAGTAGCTTGAAGAGTGTAATGAGTTCTTAGGTGAGCGTAATTAATAGATTGTTCGAAGAACAAAGAACGGGCTCTTAAATGAAAGTAACTAGTAGCTTGAAGAGCATAATGGGTTCTTAGGTGAAAGTAATTTATATACTGTTCGAGGAACGGCTCTTAGATTAAAATAACTAGTGGCTTAGAGAGTATGAGGTTCTTAGATGAACGAATCTAGGTTGTGTGCAGAACGTAAGGTTCTTAAAGGCACGAATTTGGGGAGCCCTTACAACGTAAAAGGGTTGTAAAATGAACGATTCTAGCGGGTTCTTGAACGTACGGTTCTTTTATTGGACGAATTTAGCGTGGTCGTTCGTAATGAACGAATTTAAGGGGTTCTTAGAACTCAAAAATGTAATATCTCAGCGAAAGATCAAAGTCAATTGCAAACAAAAGAAATCACTTATGACTTTTACTCTATTTGCAGAATTAATATGCTGCGAACACCAGTAAGAATTTTACTTTCTAAGAAAAGGATATTAAGCATCTTTTAATGAGTATAAAACAAAGCAAGATAATTACTGTAATTGGTGAAGGTTCGTCAGGGAACGGCTCTAACGTGTTCTAAGACGTAAATGAACGACTTTAAGGGGTTCTCAGAACGTAAAGATTCGTAAGTGAACGACTCTGGCGCGTCCTAGAGCGTTAATGAACGAGTTTAAGATGTTCTGAGAATGTGAATAAGATTCGTAAATGAACGATTCGTGCGCGCCTAGAACGTTAATGAAAGAATTTAAGATGTTCTGAGAACGTAAATAAGGTACGTAAGTGAACGACTCTGGCGCGGCCTAGAACGTTAAAGAACGAATTTAAGATGTTCTGAGAACGTAAATAACGTTCGTAAGTGAACGACTCTGGCGTGTTCTTGGACAAAAAGGGGAAACTCTTAAAGGAATTAATATAGCATATGTCCATAGAACGTGGCCGTTCGTAATTGAACGGATTTATTGTGCCGAGAACTACCTACAGTATGGTTGGCACAGATGAGCGTACGCTGTGAAACAAGTTCCGTGTAACACTCGTCCTCACTTGGCAAAATAACTGAGCTGCCCGCAGTACGAAGGTAACCAAATGCAAATAATATGACGCTGTTATAAATTTCATCGCCGGGGCGAAGTAAATAAATCCTCCCTGATATGACAAGTACCAAAAGCTTACAACTAACATGAACGGATTGAATATTTTTCTTATGGTCAAGTCCGCAATGTATTTACCCTATTTATGAAAGTTGCCTGATTGGCACGTGCCTAAACAGTACAGTTATTTACACAATGGTCCGCCCTCGCTTGGTATCTGATGAGGGTGGGGTTGGGGGGGACAGCTGGGTGAAACATGTGCTGTTCGTTGTGTGCAGTCTCGCGCGAACAGTTCTGAAAAAGACGAATGCTATTGGAACGGGTTTTCTCAGCTTGGCGCTCGAGATTTATGAATGCTTAGAAATTTGCTTGATAACTTATAGTTAAATGATGGTCAGAAGGTGATGGTTTCGAGGTTGACAATGGTTCACGCGTCCTCAAATGAAATTATTTTTTCTTGGACGCAACAAAATAATTATTTAAAATTTTAAACAGGATTTTTACGAAAACCTAGCGCTTTCGCTAGAGAGAGAGAGAGAGAGAGAGAGAGAGAGAGAGATGTATTCCAGCAAAGCGAAAACTTTCTGGATGGGCTAAAATTCTCAGCCCGTATTTTACAGTGTGCGTAGCTAATTTTTGGACGACAAATTGTCCAGAGCACATGGAGGAAATAAGCGCACTATTTCCTTTCTTTATCACTTATATTTGTACTTCACTGCTTAGCTAATCCTAATGGTTAAGACATGCAGACTACCATGCTTTAGTCACAATTCTTGTGTTTTGGAAGATGTGCTCTCTCTTCGCTATGAAAAATCTTGTTAGCATGCAAGGGCCTATTGTTTCCTAACAATGTACATAGTCACAGTTTTAATCGCACCTATGATAAGCTAAAATTAATAACATCATACTTATGCTGTGGGAAGTTGCTTGCTTGTGCTTATTTTAGGATTTACGTCACCAGATTTTTTTTTAATCTCGTATCCAGCTTTAGTGAAAGCTGGTAGCTGGAATCTACGATTCTAAGCAAGGTCGCCACTTTTAGGTTCTCACCTGCCCTGTTTTTAATTTCCGGACGATGGACAACAACCTTTGGTTTAATTTCCCGGGTCTGGCCACCAAATCTTTTGTTACGCGGTTATTACACAAACAGGCCAACAAATCTGTTGTACAAATGATAATACCGAAAGTTACCTCACATCGACCAGATACTTGAAACCTCATATCAAAGCTTTGACTGAATCTCTAAAGGTACAATGATCCCATAAACTTACGTATCACTGGAGAAAATCAATGTAACTTTACTGGCTATAGATGAGGTAACAATTATTAAGTTATATCCAGATTAGTGAATATGGGTTTTACCAACCAGCACTGTAGCTGTCTCTCTGGTTCTATTTTACATAGATAAGTCTCAGGTGAACAAACAGATACATCACTTACCTTATACACACTCATTAATGTCTGTAAGTACTGGTAATCAAAATGAAACGCTATGTTTTAAAAACTTTAGACAAACAGGTTTATTTCTAAGTTCAAAAGTTATATGTAAAGTTCACAATCTCAAAAAGATTTACCGCACTGACAACAGTGTAAGACTTAAGCATTCTTAATCAAGTTTAATTCACAAACTTAATTTATAATACATAAGGTCAAGAAAACAATCTGCTATGTAAGAATCAAATCCTTAACTATCTCTTAAGTGCCAAATATTTACCTGATTCAAGAATTACAAACAGTCACCAAATATTACTGATTGAAATCCACATAACATTCTCCAAAAATCTCTATAACAGGTAGGCACTAAAAAATGCTAAGAAATCACCAGCAAAACACAGCAACAATAAAATCATAATAATATGATAGCACCGACATATAAGAATGCGATACACAAAAATGAAAATAATTACAATCACCAATAATGTGTTTTAAAATTACATCAATCTTTTATATAACTTTCCTTATAAAAAGAAAAGTTAGACTCACGTCTTTCTAAGACTTATTCAAACACAACAATTCACTTTTAGCAAGAATATCTCTTAATAAAACTCAAGTCACCACATTACCTTTAGTAAATATCACACCAATATATATCTCCTCTTCAACACTAGTACAAAATAATATTCCTGAACTCCTTTCTACAAAATTAACACACACTCTGGGGTGAGTTTAAACAGAGCTTTACAGACACTCCATTACAGAGAGAGAGAGAGAGAGAGAGAGAGAGAGAGAGAGAGAGAGAGAGAGGGTCTGGGTCTAATGGCCCTTTCTACTAGACTGCTGATGCCTTTTAGAAGACATTGGATTTAAGTCTTGTAGGCCGAGAATACACATAGGGTGTTCACAGAGAATATACATGTATGAATATTATTCCACACACACGTATTCAAAGAATACTCATAAACACGTGATCGGGCCTGAAGGAAACTAACCTTATCGCTACGAGACGATACTTCCTAGTTCAGGGTTTATAAAATCTTTTGTCAGCCTGAGGCAGCTGGGCACACATTAGATACAAAATAACAACACTTATCTGTTATTCCTCTCTTTCTAGATTACGAACAGAATACGCATAGGCAGAGTTAATAACGACGGAATAAACATACAGTGATAAAGACATAACAGTTAACTCGCTGACTGGGTGACAGCTCATCACGATAACAAAAGTAAATGCTTTTTCCCTAAGACACCTGAACAAACAGAAAAGCGAGCCTGTATTCTTCTCTCGGCAGACAGGATAGTGATCTGATGTTTTCAAATGATAAATTTCAAAAGATTAAACAAAAGGGGGAAAATATCCCACAGAATCATGAAGTTTACATAACACACAACATATATCTGTAAGAAAAGATATTTTAAAATCACGTCTTTACAACAAATGACGAATCTTGCAAGCAAAAATCAAAATTTTTACAGAGAATATCATAAAATAATTACAAAATGGTTATAAAAATTATATCACCTTATAATAATATATATGTATGCCTATAGTCCCTGGTAATTAGGCGGCTACTTGGAAATCTTAGCCGTAATGATGAAAATGTTTGAAATAACGTAAGAAAATAATTGAAAGTACAGCAAAATAAATCGTTTTACTAAAATCTTAACAGAATGGTTAAAATTAATAGCTATGAATGATTTAGAACACAAATAGAACCTGCTAAGAGATTAATAGCTAATCAAACACAAGAGAACCGGTTTTCTCCCGAATTATTTTACTGAAAATGCTTACCCTATATTCTTATTTCTTAAAAATTTTAAAAATTTCTTTTATGAAAAATTTTCACACCGAGGTACTACTGCTATAGTAAAGATGTGAAGTATATTAAATTACTCATCTTGGATTATGTAGCTATGTGTTCGAAAAACGTTATACTTGAATACAGTTTTCAAATTAGCTTCCCATTTATGCTTACTAACTTTACTGTTAGACCACAATTGAGGAAGGGCCCTACTCTTCCTATACACCTTAACTGGTGCGTCGTTTATTTTTTTTATTTGCTCTCAGTGTAGTCTACTATACATGGAATCCAGTTCTCCCTGGCTCAGACGCAGAATTTGAGAACGCAGGTCTTCTGTTAGAACAGTTTCTCTTTCTAAAACCACCCTTTTCAATCATAAGAGAGCACATCTAGTACGAGCTCATCTCATTCACTGGCCCCCTGAATTTTAATAATGTACTGTCTTTTGCTCAAAACAGACTGAACTCCCACTCCTTGTTTTGTTTATAAAGAGGATGGAATCGGAACTGAGGTACAACTTGTCCGGTATACAAATAGTAATTATATGATTTTTTATAGGCATGCAACAAATCAACAACCATTTTACATTGTGTATGACAGCTTTAGTTTGTTTTCCTCTTTTTTTCATTTCTGCGTTATTTATGTTTGTAATTTTATGGTGTATTTCTAGTTTGTTCTTTCTGTTCTGTTTATGTTTTATTAGTTTTTTAACCTTTAGTTCTATTTGTGTTCTAAGTTTTGTAACATCTTATTTGGTTTGCTCATCCTGTTAATGTTTTAGTAAGACAATTTTATTGTTAATTTCTGATGATTTTACGTTTTATCAATAATTTTCAGGCTTATGAGATGAGTTATATATCCCGGAAAACTCGCAAAATAAAATGTTCTACCTGGCCTTGGCAACATAATTCGTGTATGCAAGCGTAAGTGTCCTTTGTGTATGACAACGAAAATCTGAAAGTAATGAATGAACGTCTTGTCCTCCAGCGCCTGGTACAGTCTCTCTCACCACTGAGGCAGCCTCTCACCATTGACCCAAAAAAGCATAAGAAATAAGATACCTTGCTTTTGAGCTCCAGGACCGTAGGTGATATTACCGTCATTAATGTTGCAAATCAGACGGTTTCCAGCATTAATGATATTGTGGCCCATGTTTTCTTTTTTTTTATATTGGTTAAGGGCTCTTCTTTTCAGGTGTTAACAATGCTATGAGGTTCGTGCTTTGAGGCTGCCTTCTTCGCCTTGTATACCATAATTCATTTTCATTAATTTAAGTCAAGAATACTTTTCCCATTATCTGCGACTGTCGTAAACCTCAGTAAAGGCCAACTGTTCAAGTCGAAAATAAAACAAATTTCAAAATTCTTTGCCGATGTATATGTAAGCCCTCTCTCTCTCTCTCTCTCTCTCTCTCTCTTCATTTCCTTTTCTTTTACATCTTTTTTCAAAAGATTTACTTACATAAAATCACATGACATGTTTACTCTTGCTTTAGTAACAGAACAACTGGAAACATTCCGTTTCAGTTACGTCATCAGAAAAACCTGAGGTACGTTTTGACGCTCTATGATCCGGAATCTCCTATTGGCTTAGGTGAACGGGCACTTGTGAATGGGGACAAAGCTACGAGTTACCTAGGTGGAGGTAAGGCATGGCCCTCACTTTCTACTCTAAAATTCCGCTTTCTGTCTACGTAATGCTATCAGAAGTCACCATTGTCCAGAAAGTATTTCTTTGCTTATCATACCCTTCCATATGATGACGAGCAATAAGCTGTAATTAACCGCTTAAAATATTTGATCCGAAGGAAGAAAAAACTACACGGTGGAGTAAAACAGCTTTTCCGTATCATACCCAGAATATTTAGTCCATAAATAACCATTTCAAGAAGAAAACTCGAGCCAAAAGCTACAACTCTGACATGATAAAAACAAAAGATATACATGCAACAAAACAAGCCGAGAAAGGGAAATAATTCACTGAACTCCAAATAGTGGTCTAAATGACGTTATAGACAATGATCGGTTGCAAGAACTCTGCTGACTTACTTTGTTGCTTTGCTTATGTGTTAAATGTTTAAAACTGAATTGCCTTTATTACCTAATCATCATTCAGTAACCCTTATAAAGCAAGTGTGGCTACGTTCTAAGCAGGAGAATTCTGAGATCTACGGCAACGTAACTTATCACAATAGCTCACTCTGCCCGAGAATCACCAAGGGGCAGAAGATGCTATAATAGGGTGGGGCGACATTTTTCCTCCTTACTTTCCGAGGATCTCCTGGGCATCATTCAAATTACCTTCTGTGTACATTTTCTCCGAGTTTTTCGAAAAGAGGCTGCATAGCAAACTTCATCTTTTCACATAAAAAAAAGAACGATCAAGGATAGTAATGCCTAGTATTCCGAATAACAAGATGGTGCAGGCTACATACCTTTACGCCTATTTCTGTAAATAGCCCTCATACTGCCAGGTCATTCATTTAAAATAACTAATTGAAAATAGCACCAATATAGAATTCTTCCTGTGAGAGAGAGAGAGAGAGAGAGAGAGAGAGAGAGAGAGAGAGAGAGAGAGAGAGAGAGAGAGAGACAAACATTTCTTTCCTAAAAGTTTCGTCCATATGAAGATCGCTCGTATGAGATACGCGCGCGCGTGTGTGTGTGTGTGTGTGTACGAGAGAGAGAGAGAGAGAGAGAGAGAGAGGAGAGAGAGAGAGAGGAGAGAGAGAGAGGGGGATTCATATATAAGAGAAAGATGTTATAAACATCTTCAGGCAACAAAACTAACCTCTCTCTCTCTCTCAACAGCCTAACCCCTTGCTCTAGTTCTCGCCCCTAATTCTAAAAACAGAACCTTTGTGTCAGTCATTCTAAACCTGCTATAAGTGTGACTCAGTGGTGGCTGATTGTTCTATACTTTAACAATTGACCCATTTTTTCAGGAAGTACCCAACTAACTCAGAATGTTTCTGCGATTCAAGAGATGAATCTGGGAAGGTACAGGTTTCACCAGCAACCACCTGTGGATTACATAAAAGGGTTATGGGAGACATGGTACCCAAGTGTGGTGACTTACCCATATGGTAAGGTTAGTGTCAGGTTAGCCAAAGTAACCATTATCATTTAAGAGAGGTCTGATGGTACTTAGGAAGACCATGTCTCTTTCATTATGCTTATATATGGAGGAATGTATATAATGTTAGTATCTGTTCTGAATTACGAGCAGAATGATTACGTCAGTAAGTTCAATACAAAACCTAAGTCACAGCTCTTATGTATGAGTAACGGTCATTCAAGTTGTTGGCTTTGCAAAAAAAAAAAAAGCGTTAATGAATGATGTTTGCATTTTTTTCATCAGTTTTCCCCAATTTTAGCATACTGGGTCCTGTTATGTTCAGCAGAGCTATCCTATTGTAAAAGAAGGTTGCATGTGAAGGGTGCATCCACACTGTGGTAAAACATATTGTTAACACAAGTCTGTAACTTATCGTACGCATGTCACAATCAGGCTGAATACAAGTCAGAGACTTACTGGTAGTCCTAAATGGTATGTTATACTAATATCCACCATATACCAAAGACTCGTTTTTCACTACGGAAGTTGACTTGTTTTCAACTTGTTTGTGATATGTATGTAGAGTTGCTGATATGTGTTTATGACATGTTTTACTGCAGTGGATGCTGTTTCAAGAACTCCAACACAGAATGAGCATTTTCACCACTGATTCCAAAATGGTGACTAGGTTGGTGGAACCTAGTTTATGAAACAGACGAAGTCAGAGTAGGAAGTTGTTGGAAGGGGAAGGAGCACCCGTAGAAGCAAGCAAGCTGCTTTTCGGGCTACTTAGCCGTTGTCACTTGCTCAGTGATAATGGGGCGGTAGTCCTGAGACGCACACTGTCTGCCTCTATCTTTCTCTGCATGACTTTATTACCCTTCAACAGTTCTCATTCGTGAGTTTCACCAGTAATGGTTTGATCCTTCAGTAGCTTGATTAACAGCTACTGAATCCCAATACACAGACACCACTTCATTGAAGTTTTTGGAAGTGAAGAACCGTGGCGGTTGCATGCCTGCTCATTATCCTGGAAGTTTATACTCTGGCTAGATTCTGTTTTGGTGCCAGCTTTCTTGGTATCTACTATTCAGACAACTTGCTCATTCTACATTCGTGAAAATAACTAATAGTGTGCCCAAAGGAAGAAGTTATGCCCGTGGTCTCGTTATATACAATAGTTAAACGTTCAGTAAAACAGTGGAATCATACCCTTCAATTGCATATAGTCATTTAGGCTCAGTTTTTGTTAATCTTGTTATCTTGAGATTTTAGCAGCATTCAAACGGCATTGAGTGCTCGAGTTGTACACTATCCTGCTGGGAACTTGGAATATCGGCGTGACGATCCGACGAGCCACATAGAAGAGGTAGGATCCTTTCAGCCAAAAGGTATCCGATGTATTTTGACATCGGGTGGAGATTTGGCAGCTTGCACAAAAAACTGCAGTGAGAGTCTTCGTAGAGGTCACGTGATCTATGAAATGTTGTAAATCCACAGTCTGAATGTGTCTGATTTATGAGCAAGTAACATTCACATGCTAAGAAGTCGACGTTCCTAAGAGCAAAAATCCTGCTGTCACAAACATATCTGTTATGAAGTAAAGTACACCCTGACTTATAGTTAATAGCAGGCGACTGATAATGATCACCGGAAATATACATAGTCTATTCCATCCCATGTCACCATCGAACCATCAAAACTACTAGGAAAAGGCTGGATAATAAACTGTGAAATGATTTCATATCACTAATAGGAACCTCCACAAGCAACCCTCTATCAGGCAAGTGTACTTTCAAAATCCCATAATAACGATACAAATCCCCCCCAGTGAAAATTATTTGTGAGCCATAAAGATACTCTGCATTTTTCAAAGTAGATTTCAGAGCCCCCAGTGGTAAAATATCCCCAAAATTACGCCCCTCCGAAGCAGCTATAACTGCTTGAACCTGAGTTTTAATCACCTTTAATAAAGACTCTGCTAGTCTCAACATTAAGTAAGGTAGTTTAACAAGAGGAAAAAACAATCGAAACATCTAAGTCTCCCCAAACACCATCAACAGTAACCAGTAACCCATTCAAAGATGTCCTCAATTTCTCAAAACCCTCACGCAATTTATTATTACTGTCTCGTAATGCCGTCAAAGATTTACCCTGTATAGCTAATTCCGTCGCCACTTGCTCAACCTTCACTAAGCTTGCAACTGACACACTAGCTAACGTCCCTATAATTACAAAAAATCACCTTTACTAAATAAACCAAATATATTACATAATCACTAAACCATTAAAACGACTCTAAAACCTCAAAAGAAAAACAGAAAACCAGAAATATACCTGCGCAATGTAATCTCATAATGCTGTAAAACCACACGCAGGACCATAACGCCTCTTATGAAAGAAACTAACCATAGCACCCTTTTTGCCTTGTCATAGACAGCCACCCTAAAGGCTACAAGCAAACAGAACTTCAGCATCAAAAAAAAAAAAAAAACAAAGAAGAAACACCTATAAATAACCAGGCCTGAAAAGAAAAAAAAAAAAAACTACAACCCTAATCACAAAACTCTACGGTATCCTTGCGCCTCATTTAACATAGATGACCTCAGCATTGACAAAATTCTAACAATTTAACCACTAACTACGCCGAATCGCTGCACTTGCGCAGAAAAAAACAAAAAACAGAACAGACTAAAATTAGACAATCAAAATCCATAAAACTCTACGGACAATCATCCTCCCGTGTTAAGAATACCCCAAATCACGTTTCTGGGAAACCCGCAAATAAGAAAAAGAGAGAAAAAAGAAATGAACCCATAAACCCTTTAAACTGTCCTCTTGATCTTAGATATATGCATCAGCCTGCACAATCCCATTTTTTTTTTATCTCGCCCAACAAACCTATTCCCTTTCTTTATTTCTACAATCCCAAATGGACCCTCAAACTTGGGCTCCAATTTATAATTCAACTGATTCCTGACATTTGTTTTCACAAAAACCCTATCACCGACCAGCAACTCTAACATTATCTGGCTTTGAATTGCTCCTGTCAACCATTTCCTGCGTCTCCAACTCAAGATTCCTAGCAAGGCGCGCATATCTCTCATTAACAGTAGAGACCAACGATCTAGCCGAGACGGAATAGAAAACAAATCGAACGCTCCTCGTGCTGGATAACTAAACATCACCTCAGCGGGGAGACAATGCAATAGTATCGTGCATAATTATCAATGCTATGCCGGACCTGTGCGATATACCGATCTTAATTCACATCATTACCCCCTACAGTGACTCTGAGAGCCTCAATTACTTTCCTATTGGCCCATTCACATAACTCACTGGCTTCTAGTCTATAAGGAATAATATTTACTTTCCGAATTCCCATAACCTCCGCCCGGGACACTAACGTCTTATTCACAAATTCTCTCCCATTATCTGTACAAGTATCTCAGAACCCCATAACGACAAATATACCCCTAAAAAATGCAATTGGTACCTCCTCCGCTGCCTTATGCTTCAAAGGAAAATCTACAAACCTAATTAATGCATCCACATAACCAACGAATGACTGTGCCCATAACTAGACTCACAGAAATTGATAGAACGTCCATATGGCCGCGTTGGAAGATCTACTGGGGATAGAAACGAACCCAATTTACACGAAGTAACCTCTGGCTTGCATGCATTTGCAAACTGAACATCCCCTCACAAAGTGCCCCACTGATGCGAGCATGTTCTTTCAAAAAAACTACCCCGGTACATTGTGATACATTTTCTCAATGCCCAAATGAAGACTACCAAACCTGCAATGAACAGTATCCAAAACCGTATGTACTAGGCTTTTTGGGGCAACTATCAGAGTTGTATCTCCTTTATCCTCACTACTCCTCAGCTCATATTTAATTTTCCTAACTAACAAATTACCCTCCAACTCTAGACCCACAAAAGGCAACCTATAACCCTTCCTAACTATGTCCCCTCTACGAAACGCCTTTGCATCTGCCAATATTTCATTCTCATCCTGTTTAGCCTCCACTAAACTAATGCCCCAGTCTATGCAATCACCAGATACATAACAAATACGACAACCATCAGAACCACAAAAACTCCTACTAAGGGCATCAGCTACAACATTATGTCTACCTTCTATATACCTAAGCTAGGCGTCCAAATTTCTAATTGTCAAAACCCACCTAGCTCTCTAAGGAGAAAGATCCGGCTTATTAAAGAGATCCAGCAATGGCTTATGATCTGTAAGACCCTCAACTTTGTTGCCCAGAAATAACATCTTAAAATGAGCCAAACTATACACTACCTCGAATGCCTCCTTGTCCGTTGTGCACATAGACATCTTATTAATCCCTCGTGACTTAAACTTCCTACTGTAGAACGCGATAGGATGCAATTTACCCTCAAATTTCTGCATAAGGCAAGCTCCTATGCCATCGTGACTGGCATCTGTCACCAACGTGAAAGATTGCTCGAAATCTGGAAACTTCAGCACCGGGGGACTCATTAAAGGCTCTTTAATTTTCTGAAAGGCCTGTCAAAGGAGACGATAGGGTGGAAGAACCTTTCACAGACCTACGGAAAAATCCAGCCATGCCCAAGAAATAACGAATCTGCTTCTTATTTTTAGGAGTAGGAAAGTCCACGATTGCCCTGACCTTGTCCCCATTTACCCTGACACCTTCCTTAGAAATAACATGACTCAAATATATTATCTTCCTCTTCACACTTGGCTAATTTAATTTTCAAACCCGCTATCCTCAGCCTCCTAAGAACCTCCCTAAGTATCTCTAAATGTTCCTATACAGAATCAGTGGCAATCAAGGTATACTCCATATAAACGTAAACTGACTTCCCTAACAATACATGCAAAACTGTATTTACTAATCTCGTAAAAGTCATAGGGCTACCCAACAAACCAAACGGCATCTGCGTAAAATCATAATGCCCCTTCGGCAAGGAAAAAGCAGTATACTTGTGACTCTCCTCACTAAGGGGAACTTGCAAAAACCCCTGCATCAGGTCAACTGAAGAATAAATATTTTTACCTCTGATTTCTACAAACAAATCCGGAAAACACGTCACAGGATAGCTGTCCAGGATCGATTTATCATTCAACTTACAAAAATCCACACACACGTACTAAACCATCCTAAAGGCTCTGTTAACAACGAAAAATTAAATGGTGAGGAACTGGGCCTAATTATACTTTCCTCTTCCCACTTATTGACTTCTTGCTCTGCCTGTTCCCTAATCTTAAAAGGAATCCTATCTGAAGGGACAGAAATAGACTTAGTCTCATCCTCCAAATGAATCTTGTGTTCTAACACATTAGTTAAACAAACTTATCCCTTTAAGAGTGATAATATCTGCAAACTCAGCCAAACCATTTCCACACCCTCTGTATACTCTTTATAATCGGCATTAGCTAAATGATCCCTAAACCTGTCTCCTAACCTGTAATTCTTCCTCTGCAATTCATTGTTGTCCCCTACAATAGTAACCGAGTTATTTTCATCAAACTAATCTTAAAATCTACCACCATATGTATCCTTCTGATATCTCCAAACTGAATCATTACAGTTTAGTAATACTACCAAAGTAGGCCTGTATTGGACACATTGTTTATAGAAACCATATTCACTACACCCTTGAGCTTCTCCTTTACCCTCACTCACATACACCTGTCTGGGGATTTCACGTCTTTCACTCGGACTTTCACCAGAGCAACCATACAGGGCAAACCACATTTCTGATAAAATACCTTCATAATACTTTTTTCCCTCAGAAACATGTTATCAATACCTGATCCCTTTATCATGATCCCCTTTAATCTCATCAATTTCCTCGTATGGGACAAAAACCCCAGGTACCCAACAGTTATAACGCCTACCCCGAATGAACCGAGGTTATGTTTCACTGGCATGCCAGATGACCCAAAGCAGGCCCTGTAGAACCAAAATGGCTCTATAAAACTTTACTTTCAAAGACAAACAAATGTCCGTGCAACCCAAAACACTAAACCTATTTGCTTGAACATCCCCCACTGTCTCTTCAAGGCCTCAACAGCGATCGGAAAACATCGATTGATATAAGTATAATTCCCTCAGATTAACGACCGCACCAGTATCAATAAATACCGAGACATCGACACCATGCACAGACCCTTTCATGATCAGCTTTGGCTCTAAGGCCTCAGCCAGAAGTCCTATATCACAGGAAACACCCATCACCTTTTCCTTTTTGTTGTTCGGCCCTCCAAAAATTCTGCTGGTCCCTAGATACTCTTTGAAACCCCTCGAGGAGTTCTTCTATTATGCCAGAACCCTGAGGCGCATTCCTAAATTCATCCCATTTAAAAACCAGACAAAACTACCAACCGTGCTCTGAAGTCTTGCAGACACCACAATATCTCACCTTGCAAAACTTTTTGGTGTGACCCTGCCTATTACAGTTAAAGCAACGGACTTGCGACATTGAACCCTACTATGCTCTGCTTAGCACACAACCTTTAGAAGTGAAACTAGAGAATCACCCTGTGGCTGGTGCATTGGAATAGCTCGGAAGCCTTTGGCATCCCATTTATGAAAGTGCTATCCACTGTAGGACATTTCGACAGGTGTTTGCGAATCTGCAAGAAAGCAAGGCTTCATCAGACACCTTTTCTATCCTTTCATCAAAACTATCTACTATGGCATCAGGAACATTGTTAAGCATCCATGCGAATCAAAGCAATTTCTCTAGGCTATCCCACAGAAATATTTTAAACCTTTACCCCAACCTGACGCTCTCAATTTCTTCAAAAATCTCTACGCAACATCGAAGCATATGGCGCTAAATCGACCAAGAATCCTGACCCTTACGAATCTTAAAGAGCGACCTAAGGTCGGGGTGCATCTCGGCTTCAGCCACCCCATAGGCTGACCTCAGAAATTCTTGACATCGTCCCACGGTCTTACAATTTCTAAATTGATGACTCTGACAACGTTGTCCGATATCCCCAGTCTAAACTGAGGAACCCTTTGCTTCTTTCAGATCCTCTACCCTATCCGTAATTTTCTTGGCGACCAGGTAATTCGCACACCCTCGATAACAATTTCGAAGGGTTACCGGAAGAACCCGTCAATTAACTGAAAATGGCTGAACCCCGGAGAGCAACTGATGTAAACTTGTGAAAGAGAGTTACTTTATCCTATAAGGTTGTCCAAAATACAATAACAGAACAGTGAGACTGATTTGTTGACAAAAAAAAAGGACCGCTGCCTTATCTGGATGAAAGGCCCGTACATAAAGAGACATATGTGTGACCTGGGTCAACCAATTATACAAATACAAATATACAGCCTTGAGAAACAAAATCTAAGGCATGGTATATGACCTGCCAGACAAATGTTACAATAAATAATAATACGTTATTAATGCCGACTGGCTTCATTTTACATAATTCAACAGCAGAACACTTGATGACCATGACCCGACGACCTGGTCATGGAGCCTCAAGGTGAAGGCTGGAAGGTCCCTTATAGAAAACGGAGTGGAGGAGAATGAGTTTCAGGGAGACCTTACAGTACTCCCCCAAGATGTTTGTGACGTCTGATTAATTCCTGTAACGTGAGGGAGGGTGGAGAGGTCCCTCTGATTTTTGAAGTGAAAACTAAGGAGGGCTAACGTCCTCGGTGTCCTCCTGCAGGATACCAGCCCTTGGTGGCTCTTAAACAACTGCTCTGGGAGGACGTCCCCTCTCTTCCTCGTGCCCTGTTGACATGCGAGCAGGCCTGGTGGCCTGTTGATCCTCGACACCTTCTGGATCATCTGAGTGCGTCAGGCAGAAAGGCTGGTTTCAATTTTTCCTGGTCTAGTTGGAGACCAATCTTCCTCCCATGGATGAAGCTGGTAGGCCTTCCCTACGCTGAAGTACTTTGAAGGGGCCCCTGTATGGATTTGTTAGGGGCTTTGCTGCATCTTTCCCTGACGAAGACCTGCCTGCAAGATGATAAGGCTGGGGGAATGTAGACTGGGGTCCTTTTTGGAAGGATCCCTAAAAGGTGCAAACTTGCCGGCTATCTCCCATAGCCTCTGCATGGTGATGTCCTTTCTTCCTTCGACCAGTTCTCCCGGCATAGACTTTCTCGGCAGGGGACGGCTCGCCGTTGGCCTGTGGGGTAGTCCTGAAGCTGAGGAGGACCCAAGGTACTGGTCCTTCCAATTTTCTCCTGAACACCTTGCTGTAAGGGAGGCCTTTAGTGAACGGTGAAACCTTTCCACCATCCCATTTGCCTCGGGGTTGTAAGATGTTGTGGTATGGTGTTTGGTGCCCAGGAGCTGGGTCAGGTGGCCTGCTCCGACAGAATGCCGAGCCCTATCCGTGGATATGTCATCCGGGACTCGAACCGGCTGATCCAGCTGGTGAGGATCACATCAGGCATGCTGTAGAACAGTGCCCCGGTCACGGCGTTGCCTCTGGCCACCTGGTGGAGTGGTTGATCACTGTCAGGATGTATCTGGCTCCTCCTGCAAAAATTCTTTTATCATCTTCCTCTTTGTCTCCGACATGGATGTTTCTAAGCCGCCTCCTCGGCTGCGGATCTCTCCTACCCTGATTCTGTGTGCCTCCGTATCTTTTCTTCTCCTGGCAGGAGGCATTGCTTTTTCAGGTCCAGTTGGGTTGCTTTTTGGATCCCGTGCCACATGAATTTTTCCATCAGGAGGTTTAGGGTGGTACGGCCTGAGGGGGTGGGGAGGCCGTGGATCACGTCGAAGACTTTCTTACGTCGGAGGCCGGGATTAGGGATTAATACGACCCGTGCTGGTGTCGCAAAGAAGGGTGAGACCTGAATTTCTGAAGGGCACGTCCTTCCACACCAGGGACGATAACAATGGTACGGGTAGGCGGGTGTCATTTTAATTTCGAGCCTGTTCCGCGGGTAAGGTCCTCATATCGATCCCAAGCTGGATGGAGTTCCATCTCTTATTCCGTCATTATTGTAAATTCACTCTTATATCCGGATGGAACAGGAGAACTCATTCGTTAATGCTGCCAAATGCCTCTTCTGCTCTTATTTTATTCATCTTTTTCACCGAATAACGAACAGGCGTGGACCAAGGTTGTTGCTCTTTCCCAGGCCAATCATTTTGCCAGGATGCTTTTGTTCTGCATTTTCATCTTGCTGGTTCATCCTTGGCCAGGAGCTCCTTTTGCCCGAGCTTTTTTTTGTGGACCACCGGTGGGTGGTAAAGGACTTGTTATATATTTTCCACATTGCAGATCTGTTGTCAGCTGCAGAGGCACTGGGGTCATGGGTTCCAGGTGCCTTAGCGAGGATGCCTTCGCTTCACCATGTTCTGGTCCTTCCAGGGGGAGGCCTCCGTCAGGGGGCTATGACATTAGGCAATACCGGGATGAATCTCCTGTAGATAGTTCCCATCAAATACTAAGAACTCCAGGGCCTTGATTGATCGAGCGTGGGAACTTCTGTGGCCTCCCTGACTACGGGGTGGACGCCTTTGGTGGAGTATTTCGTGGCCCAGAATTCGATTTTCTCCACCCGGAACTTGTGGCGACAGGGGGCCAGCCATTTGATCAATTTCGGAGTACTGAAGGTGTTCCTCCGTGACCTGGAGAATATTACAGTATTCACTAATTTTCAGATTCAAAAGTCCAGGTCACCGGGGATGCTGTCCATTTTCAGGCGCCAGTGGCCCCTGCGTTCCTGTCTACGAAGGTGGAACAAAAAGATGAAGGACCTTAGGAAGGAACGATTTCTATTTTTTCAGGATGTTCAAACTCTATCTTTCGAATTACTCGAAATTGGACTTCAGGAACTTAGCCCCCATGGAATGAGAGCGTCAGGTCTCACAGGGGCCGTGGGGTGGATATGGGCAGGAAGGCCTGACAGGTCTCCCGTCAGCCTTCTTCACCATGTGGAGGCGCCCAGGGCTGGACTTCCTGCAGATCCCCATCCTTTCCATCTCTCAGGGTCGAGGGCTGCTGGGAAGTCCGCCCAGAAGCCCTTCGTTGGTGATGGTAGATACCATGCTTTGCAGGAGTTGATGAAGTTCTCCCAAGACACTCCAGGAAGCTCCTTCAGGAGAGCGGACTGGAGATCCCGAAGAGTGGTCTCACAGGGAGGGCTGGGGATGGGGGGACCCAGGTCCCCATCGATGAGGCGCTTCAAACCCACATCCAGAGAGTTGCATACTGTGTCTTTGAGAGAGTCCCCCGGAGGTCGGTTCTCCCGGATTTTATTTTTTGAACTCCCAGTTGAGTTCCTCCGGATGGATTGACCGGAAGAGGCCTGTTTCCACCAACATCGTTCGCTGCCGAGGTAATCTTTTCTCCTGAGCGTCTTAGGTCTTCTCGAGGGTCTTCTTACTGAGCAGATCTTCCCGGTGTCCACCAAAATCATCTTGCTGCTGACATACTAGACCTGCGGCAAAAGGTTTCGTGACCCCTGGCAGGTTGTGGTATTGGCGGCCTGTCGAGGCATAGCATTTCCGCCCGCTTTTTTGGATGTGTGGAATGAGCAGGGGCCGCATAATTCTGGCATCCGTTTGCGGAACTTCTGTGGAAGTGACAAATGCCAGGTATCTTTTCTTTGATGGAATGTGTTGGGGTGGCTTTTCTTGATGACAGCGCAGATGGATCTTCGGGGACTTCCTGAAGGAGGATGGCGTTGGTGGAGGACACCACAGCTGTGGTGAGTCTTCCTGGTCGCACGCACAACCTCCGTCAGGCGGTGCTCGGTCTCAACGGGGATGTCCCTGGCAGGCTGGCTGGGGTCAGGATCTGGGATCGGACCTCTGGATGTAGCTGATGCAGGAAGATCTCTGTTGACAGGTCGCCCTGTCTCCGCAGGCCATAGATGTCCGTATCAGGGAGGTAGAGGAGGTCGTCGATGGCGTTCATTATGTCCCTGGGGTCCCCGTCTCTCCTGGGGTTGAGGGCGAGGTCCATCAGGCAGGATGCCCTCTCGGAGGCCGACGCTGTGCAGGTCTCGAGGAGCTTATCTTTAAGCCTGAGAACGGAGACGGCGTCCCCTGATTTTGGAGGGCGGAGCCATGTGGCGACCTTCATGTAGATTTCCTCAGGCAGGCGTTGATGGCAATATCGGCCTGGAGGTCGGCATCCGTCAGGCGCAACTCGAAGTTCCCTTCCACCCTGTGGTGAACCATCCTCAGGTCGTCCGGGTGTAAGGGGGAGTCGGACGGTCGGGGCGACCTTCAGTTGCTCTGGTGCGGCGTGGGAGCGGGCAAGAGTTCGGGAGACGCACAGGTTGCGGGGGTAGGTGTCGGCGTGGCGTAAGGCTCGGGAATGTCTGGGTCACGAGATCGCACACAAAATTACAAACTTGCGGGTTTGTTCAACCTTATCGATATCTCGAGCACCAAAACGTTCAAAGGCAGTTCGCCGTAATTAGTCCACTAATGGTGCGGGAGTCCTACCGACGAGTGAACGCCCGGTCCGCCAGTGGGCGCCACGATCAGATCCATTAGGGGCGTGAACTTTTCATCCGAAGACAAAACTAGCGTCGTAGTTAGTCCGTTAATGGCTCGGAGAAATACTGTTTTGGTCACCAATATAAGGTTGTCCAAAAATACGATAACAGGAACAATGAGACTGATTTATTAACAAAAAAATATATACAACTTTCTTAAAAGGACCGCAGCCTTATCTGAATGAAGGCCCGGTGCATAAAGGGCATATGTGTGACCTGGGTCAACCAATTATACAGATACAAATATACAACCTTGAGAAACAAAATCTAAGGCATGGAATATGACCTGCCAGACAAATGTTACAATAAATAATAATAAGTTATTAATGCCGACTGGCCTTGTTTTTACATAAATCAACAGCAGAACACTTCCGATGACCGCGATCCGACGACCTCGGTGTGGAGCCTCAAGGTGAAGGCTGGAAGGTCCCTTACAGAAAACGGAGCGGAGGAGAACGAGTTTCAGGGGAGACCTTACAAGTGTATTGCAGTAGTATCCGATATGCACACCTCAAGCAAGGGGACTAGCAAGCAGAATGGTTGAGCACCATTTGATAGACTTTGCTGTCTCAAACATAAGGATGAAAAAGAATCTTTATGAAGACATTTTGTAATATCTCCAAGTCCAGGAAGGAAGGAAGGCAAAACTAATATTCAAAAAGTTTCTGAATGAGATCAGTTGAAATTAGGAAAGAGCCTAAAACTTCAAGTTTGAACTCAATTATGGTCAGCAAACACTTTTTGTACAGAAAAATGGGTAAAAATAAGACACACCTTCCTAAAATTGCAATAGTATTCTTAGTAAGTGCAGTATAGCAAAGTGGAGGGCTTGTAGGAACTGCTTTATACATATGATTCAGTCACAGTGATTAAATTCACATGCACAAGTTTGTGAAATAACTAGAAAGTGAATGCTGTGAGTAAAATGGAAAGGGACACTTGTTTTGATTATTTAAGGTTCAGGGGTGGTAGAGCTGAAACCCCTTGTTATGAAGCAAATGTTAATGAAAATGGGTTCAGTATAGTGCCAAGTACTGATAGAAAAGATGGAAGTTGTCGTATATACAGAGGTATAAGCACTGAGGAATGAAGGGAAAAATTGTTATTATTGAATGAAGATGAGGTTGCTGAAGTGAATCTTGGGCAGAGATGCAACAAAAAAAAAAAAGCATTTGTAGATAAGTGCATGAGAGGGGCTGACCTTTAATGCTGTAATTGGATGTGTTGGGTACATGTCCTAATATGTTATTAGGTACGTGCTATGAAATATCATACTTGGGTGAAGTTATGAATTTAATGGTATTGCTGTCAGCACATCCAAGCGAACATAATAGAAACATGACCACTAGCAGAGCACTGAACTCCAACGAATGTATAGTAGCTTCCCAAGTGAAGAACTAACAACATTCTGTAAATGTCAGTGACCATAGCACTGAGGCTAAATTAGTGTATGAATTTCTATATACCCAGGGCCAATACACCTGATTACTCCATTCTTCCCTATTCCCCACCTCATCAGTAAGTCAGTTTTCACACAACATTCCAGTCGAGGTAATTAACGTATCATACATAAAGGGCTTCTGTGTGATTTTATCTTCACTTTCATAATTTAGTGCAACTTAGTGTGTACCCGTACATAGGCCTAGTTGCGCAGAGAAAGTTGAGATTTGAGGGCATGGTGCAGATAGAAAAGTACAAATGATTTAGGGGTTACTGTATTTGATGATTAAGGTTGAACCTTTCCAGTCAACCCCGTAAATTAAGAATACAGTACTGTACAGTATTAGCAAAAGAAAAATTAAAATTATAATTTGAAATACAATTCAGTAATGTATTACAAGTGTAAACTTGAATTGTAAGTTCTGTAGTACTGAATTTATTAAGTATTTTTAGATACTGTAATATCACTGAAGTACAGTCATGATCATCAGTTGTTAGGATACAGAATACTGTACTGTAGAACTTTGGTGACAAAGTTTAATAATTTGTTAACTAATGCAAAAAGTCCTCAGCATTTTAGATCTAAGGGGCCAGGCAGTATCTATTTTAAGTAATAACTACCTTCCAATGACTCTCCCCTGTGGAGGGAGGGAGTTCTGATGGTTTCATAGTGCTCAGCTACACTGTCATGGGTACCTGTCACCTGGCGCCTACTTTGCCAGGTCAGATTTAATGGTACAAGAGCCATTTTCTCCTTCTCCCTAAGTGGCCAGGAAAATTGACACTCAAGCCAGCATCTTAAACAGCCACAATTTCGAAGGCCATTCCTTACCCATATGGATAAGTCTCCTTAGAAATTTAAGGGTTTGTTTTCTGGTATGAATAAATGGCAGATTTTGAAGATAGTGTAATTTTCATTTTTCTAAGATAGACAAGCCCAGGTCTTTACGGTATAATCTCACATCTACCACTTGACAGTGCCCTACTGCTGAAGAGAAACTGAGGCTGTTCATAACCTGTGCATTGGTGATTACCCGCAACCTCTTGTTAAGGGAGATTGTCAAATTTGAAATCTTGTTTTTAAGCTTGAACAGGTCCCATCTGCGACCGTCAGGGCATGTCCATATAAAGAAGAGGTCTTGTATGTACTGTATATGTAGGAAAAATTCAAATCTTTAAAATTTGTCTTTAAATATGAAAATTCTTTAATATAAATGATTAAAGTGATATTGCGGTGTATATATAGGTCACATTACTTATCATAAGGTAAAATTACATCCCATAAAATGTTAAAGTTCAAAAAGAATGAAAATATATTACTTTCCATCATACTAAAAGCATAATTACTGAAGTGATGCCAAAATTTAATTTGGACTCCATTACCATTAATTTCAATAGAATTAAAGAGTTTGTGGTTAGAACCATTGTAACTTTAAAGATGTTGTATTGAAGGTGAGGAGACAGGACCCACAAGAATTTGTCACACCTCTTGAGAATTTTTTTATTTGTTCATTTTACCCAACCTTTTTTTTTTAAAACTTTCTGATATTTTATTTTTCTTTTGCTCATATTGTTTATGGAGGGTCTCACATTCATGGTAATCGTCTAGTTCAAAGATTCTGTATATTTGTATTTTTGGCCCTTCAAGTGTTGGCATTTTGTTGAAGGTGAAATGTATCACACAGTTAAGAGAATACAAGTTCTGTTGTGTATCCTGAGAAGTGTTTAAAAAATGAGTCACCATTTCCTTGTAAATTTTGACAGAAACCAAAGGTGATTATCTTTATCTATTTCTGTATTTGACGACATATTTCCAAGACATAATTCATTAACATTCTTATGACAGGACTTTCAACTCGACTCATCATTTCCAAGGCCAAGGTCCAATTGATGAGGATGTGGTGATGGTTCTTGACCCTCAGACTGGTGATGTTGTAAAATCATGGGGCAAAGACTTGTTTTACCTTCCCCATGGCATCACTGTTGATCAGAAAGGCAATACATGGCTAACAGATGTTGCTCTTCATCAAGTCTTCAAGGTAAGTCCTATGGTGAGAGAAGTATTTTGGTCCAGTTAATCTTCATAGGTTAATTTTTCCTACCAGAAACATGTTCATTGATTCTAAAGTTAGTGCTGTCAGTTGGAGGATCTCACCATGGGTATCAAGGAACACTGCAGTTGTAACTGCTGATATTCTTCATGCTAAATAGCCTACAGTACAAGGATGCCCTAGAGCTATTGATCCAAGTGACTCAGCCTAACTGTATGTTGCATGTAAAATAATACAGCTGAAGGAGGTGATGGTATTTCTCTTGATTATAGACTGTATGAGAATCAAGCTTTTTCATTCAGAGATCAGTTTCGGTGTAATATTTGTTGGAAACAATACAGTACTATATATACTTTATTATCTACAGCTGCATTGATATGGAATGTAGAATCTAGATTCTTTTAATAGAAGTTGTGTGATTACTCATTGCAGTAAGATTGTAACACCTAATAACAAAAAAAGCTGAAAAAAAGTGGTAAAAAAAAAAAAAAGTTTTGGAGAAGGACCTTGAAAGGTCTCAAAGGGTGCTGTAGGTTGTTGGGTCAGTAGTGTCAGTGGTGTTCCTGTAAATACTTATGCAGAATGTTACGATATATTTTTGAGGCTCATACGGATATTTTTTGGTGGGATTCTGCTTGACAGCTCTGGGAGTTTTGGTTGCATAGGAAGTTTTTTCATTGGAAGTTGGAATCTCAAAAAATCTAATTGGATCCTTCCCTACATTAAGCTTATCGGTAATCTACTTTACATGGGTTGTTAGTAATTTGAACTTATTAGTTTTATGTATTTGAATGTTTTTATACTGAGGATTCAAGTTAAATTTTTGAATCATACTTATCCTTTCACAGTTTGCACCTGGCAGTGAAAAACCAGAGTTGACCCTCGGTGAAGCCAAAATTCCAGGCAGTGATGATGTTCACATGTGCAAGCCAACTAGTGTTGCTGTGTCATCCACAGGTGACTTTTATGTCGCAGATGGTTATTGCAATGCCCGTGTCCTACGCTTCGATGTAGATGGAAAACTTGTTGGAAAGTTTGGTCACCCAGGTATGTATCAGACAAAATTTACTCTTCAGTCACTGGTTATATAGCTTTAAAGTATTCTGTTCATTAACTGCAGCTTGTAGCAAGGTAGTTAAGATTTGTATGCAATGATTGAGAAAGGAAACCCTGCCCACTCATCTGGTAGAACCACCACTTTTTCTTTGGATGTCATTGAAAAAAGAAGTCTCCTTGTTGCACTATGGTCACAGGATGCAGCTTTGGTTGTGAATCTTTGTTATTATACCTGTACCTCTTTTGAGGCCTTTTTTGTAAGTAGATGGTCATCATATCAGGGGTGTAAGATCAAGATTGTTATGTTGTTCATACAAAATATTTAACTTTGGTTTTGTCTATCATGAAGACTTTAGGTTTGTACCTCAAAAAGTAGACATTCCTATATTACGGGGAATTCTCATATTTTTGGATATTTTAACCTTACCGTCAAGACTAAAGGTCTATAAACCATTAAATGTGATTTACATTTTTATAGTGAATTTTCTCATTTATTTTGTTTTCTTGCATAAAGATCAATGTGTTTGTGGGGTTTGCATGCTTATGCTACCTGTGCTTGTGCTCTTTTTTTGCTTTGAACTTGCCTGTGCCATCAGCAGGAGTACATAGGGCTACTGTTACCCGTTTTCACTGTCCTGTGAGGTTGCTGGAAGTCTTCTCAGGGTAATTCATTAGAATTCTTCATGAATGTTATTTCTCTTGTTGGAGAGGTGCTGTCTTTGCTCCTCTTTGGGACTGAACTACAGAAGATGGTTATTGGTTTTTTCACAAGTGTCCATGACCAACTGTCTGCTATGACTAACATGCACAATTTGAGTTTGTTTTTCCCCATATCCAAAAGAACTGCAGTTTGGGGTTTCCTGTGAATTATTCTGTGATTCTTCTGCTTGTTTCTGTTTGGTGTGGTAGAAGAGTTACCAGTTTTTGCCTCCTCTAGTGTTACAGCACCAGGAGAAGGCTGTCAGTTGTCACAAGTGCTTATGATTGATCATTGGCCCAGGACACCCTCAGAGGTGCTGGGCCTGTTTCTTCTCCAGTGCATCTTCAGAGAGTCATAATTTCTTGCATGATTTATTATTTATGGACATTGCAGCGAACATTTTTGTCAGTTGCAATAATGAGACTGCTGAGTTACATTTCAGGACTCAAGAGGATGATGTTCATAACTGGGAATTGAAAACAGGAGCAAGGTGAAGTTGAAGTTGAACATGTAAAAGGCAGAAAGCAGTGCAACTGGGTGACCCCATGGTTTCTGTATAGTGTACGCTGTACAGTACTAAAGGTTATGAAAGCAATACCCAGTTTTGTTTATATGAATTTTTACCATTTGTCAACATTTTTTTGGATAGGCATTTATTCAATAGTGTCACAATTCGTTATTGTGTTTTATTTTTCTTTCTCTCTCTCCTTAGGTATGGATGGTTCTTCAGATGCCATGTTTGTTCCTCATGGAGTGGCACTAGAGGAATCTCGTGATGTTTTGTGCATTGCTGACAGAGAAAATAAAAGGGTGGTATGTGTTAAGGCTGGACTGCAAAATAAGGAGGACTTTGGACATGCTGTGTTGCGGCTGGAGGATCCTAACCATGGCCGAGTATTTGATGTAGCTGTATTGAGTAAGTTTTATGTTATAGAATGTTAAGTAATTTTCTGTGAGTATTTGTAAGCTATATTGTAAAGGTACACAAAAGCCAAGTATAATCTTGTGTTGAATATAATCACCAAACATGAAGATGCATACATACCTTTAATGGCCACTGGAGGTGACTTTCCCAACCATCTTAAGGGGTAAGAAGCAAATTAGTAATATTGTCAATTCTTTGGCATTGTTAAAATCCACTGTCATCACAAAGAAAAGAGCTAAGATGATCTGTGAGATGCAATCCTTTTTACATGGATGGAGGACTAGATAGAGGCTAAGATAGTTTTTGACACCTTGGAGATCGTGCCAGGCATGCTTTATATATATAAGCAGCATGCCTTTGACAAGTACTGTTGCCCTGGTGCCTTCTACCAATTTTTCTCACAAGTACTGTTGCCCTAGTGTTTTCTACCAATTTTTCTCAGTCCTCTTCAAAAGAAGATGCTTGGCGTCCAAATGCAAAAAAAAAAATTCCTTCATCCTCATTATATACAGCAATTAATTTTACCATTTAATACTTATAACATTCATTTACACCAAGTGCATTTTCATTATGTATGTTAATTTTAGGTACCAGTACAGCCATTCTGTTTTCACTTTCAGTACATTATTCGATAAATTATATATATATATATTTAACGTGTGTGCTATGTTTGTTGGATTCATGTTCATTATTTGCCATTTCTTTTTTCCTCATTTCTTTGGACTTTGATGAACATTCTCATGGGGGTTGTTTTAAATGAATAATATTAATAATAATAATAATGGAAATAACCAACACACAACCACTTGTTTAATAACAAGAAATTTCTAACTCACATCAAGATCATACCCAAGACTCTAAAATGAAAGGGAAGGTCACTACCAACTGACCCACAGAGGCCAGAAAATTAGTTGGAACCTAATCTTTGTATATATGAGTCACATCCCTTTGTGTGTTAGAACTTAATAACAAAAATGTTGAAAATAATAAAAATTAAAGCGATCACCAGTGACAAACAATTCATCTTTTTAGTTGATTGCAAGATTTTCCCTCTATGCCAATAGGTGACCTGATATATGACCTTCCTTCCTCAGGTCCTGATGCGGTTTCTGAAGCCAAAAGTGAACGAAAGTAAAAGTGAGAGGGAAGGAAATAGGACAGGAAGTCCACCAGTATAAAATACTCTTGAAAACACTTTATTTCATCTTAGTCAGCAAACTGCTGTCTGTTCTTTTGTTAAGTGTGTAATATTATTAATGATAAAAGCAACGACCCTGATGATAATGAGAATATTTACATAATAAATCATAAATAAAATAATGTTTAATAATATCATTTTTATCTTTATTGTTGCCATTAACTTCATTAATGCATTTACTGTGTCGTTATTTTAATTATCATTTATTATTTTCATTGTTATCAATTGTAGTGGTAGCATTGGTTTTAGTAGCAGTGTTAAATGATTTGAGATGGACATATTAAAATACTGAGACAAAATAAAAGAAGTGGCTCATGAACTTCATTATTCCTATTTTCATCCAGGGAGGCAAATTGCGTTGTTCTGTTTTCAAGAACTTTGAAATTTAATAATCTGCCCAAAGTAAGCTCGCAAGGGCTAAAGCCCTTTCCGATCACGCTTATCATTTAATTTGATTTTATGAAATTTAGGCTGTCGGGCCAAGCAATGGGCCACTTTCGGTCATTCAGTGTTTAACAGGGAGTTGGAGTGGCTGGACAGCACAGTTGAGAGATCCAGAATATTCAGATGACCTACAAGGATCCTGAGGTGGAATTGAGGGAGAAAACCTCACAGTTGCACTAGGAATTAATAGCTAGAGAGGTTGGACAGCAAGATTGGAGAAAGGAAATGGGAAAGGAGGTAAAGGAAAAGGCTACACGGTGAGGGCAGCTAAGGGCTGAAGGCTTACTGCAAACACCTTATATTAGTGCCCACTGTGCCTTACGTGAGGTGCACTGATGGCACTATTCATCTATGGGGCCCTTGAGGAGATGAGAGACGAGAGAGACTGCAACCATTACACACAATGCCATATATTAACACTTTCTATATATCACTGGCCTTCAGATGATGGCTCCGTGTTGTGCTCACATTCAGCATAGCTCTTAATTTATGAATCTTCTTGAAAGGTTCCCGTGCAGGCATAGTTATTACGCTGCTCTTCTGATCACACATGCAATTTGAATTCACGCTAGCCTCTGGTTTCATGTGTTTCATGCACGTGTATCAACACCCTTCATATCGTTCATGTTCTTCATTTGTATTCTTCATTCAATAAGAAGTCATTTTCTGAAGAACGACTTCGGTTCACCTTGTACTACTCACTAACAGTAGTGCTGCCATAGTCTTACTTCTTCTTTCAGCTGGCGGCGCTGAGAGCTGCCCTTCCTTTGCTATTCTTTCTGCACTCATCAGATGAGGTTCTTAACAGTCACCCTTGCTCCTTATAACGGTCACAGGAGTATTTCACATACCCACAAATATGTCGGGTACACACTGACGCAACACAGGTTGCCAAGCACTGTATTGAATGTTTTATTGTTGTTATATTTACAATAATAAGATTCTAAACCTTTTTTTCATTTTGGTTTCCCTGCACATACGTACTGCATGCTTACATAATATCATAACAGAAAGTTTCTTACTAAAAATATTTACGTACATAGACAAAACACACACACACACACACACACACACACACATATATATATATATATATATATATATATATATATATATATATATATATATATATATATATATATATATATACACACACATATATACATATATATATATATATATATATATATATATATATATATATAAAATATATATATATATATATATATATATATATATATATATAAGGTTTGAGACTGCAAGTAAAAACATTATGGCAATGCGTAATTTTCTGTGAACCATCAAACATTAGAGATTTTATTTAAGAGACGAAACCTATTTGGACTTTACATTTCAGTTTAACATGCATTTGTTAAGATCATAGAATTCAACCAAGCTTTTGGTTTTATCTAAATTATATTCTGTTGAAATGTTCTACTGAAAGGACAGACGTTTTTCTCATCTCAAGCAAAGGAAAGAAAAACCTAAAAATTCCAACATATTTCGTAGATTGGCTGAAATTAATAGAGTTGCCTTTGTTGTACTCAAGATCTACATACTTTAGACTTTGTTTGTACTCACATCATATTTCATGCTTTTTCGCAGATGTATAGTTTATCTTTTTCTCGAAAAATTTTCTGAGCTTCGATGTGGTAGGCCCCAAGGAGCCTTGAAAAAACTATTTGATTCTTTGTTATGACTAATTTTCCACGGGCCTCATCCACATTCTACTTCCTAAAGTGATTCAGTTTTCGGCAAAGGGGTAGACTGTGTACCCCAGATGAGCTTTGGTGGAACTGTTATCTTTATTAATCCGTCAGCAGGAATTATCTCCTTTCGCAATACGGTGAGAATAAAGCCTTGCCACAATGCTGCGCATCTAAATTAAACATTATTTTAACATCGCCACGAGATCCGCAATCTTATTCACGATATCCGAGAAAATATTGTAAAATATTTCTTTATAAAAGCTGGAAGGACTGTCAAACCTCATGGGCCTTTGAAGCTAAACTATTCGGTTTGCTGGATGCAGAATAACATTTTTGCAAACAATATTCCCTGGCGATATAGTCCAGGCCCGAAATGTCCGGATATTTTGAAATGCAGGGAATTTTTACATCTTTTTCTTTCATTTTTTTGTTTTGTTTTGTTTTCGTTTTGTTGATGTCGGGTGAATTTTCAGTTGGCATAATGTCGGTTTGTAATGTACCCAATTACTCGTTTTGTTGTTCTGACCTATTGCAACTCAAATCAAACTCCCAGGATGTGTTACAAGTTTCCAAACAGTTGTTTTTTGGAAACAGGTTTTCAGTCCCATGTCCTTGTCTCACAGGTGGTAATCATAAAAACTAGAGTATCAATAGCGTCAGTCTTTCATTGGTGATCAGCTGCTCACCCATCCAGTTATTGAACAGACTCATGGATATACATCGTAAGAAAGGAATAATTGAACTGAATACTTTGACAGAAGAGATATCTTACTGGGTTGTTACTGACTTATCGAGAATATGAATTGCACCGCCTCACACATACAGCGAGGAAGTCGCAAGCTCGAGAATCAGCGGGTTTGATCAGTCAGATGGTGAAACTCTCTACCTTCTTCTGTATTTTCTGAGTCATATAACCATCTTTCTTTAAAAGAATCCCATCAACCGACTTGTTTTCGTTTCAAATACTTATTTATTTATTTATTTGTTTACTGTTTGCAAGACCGTGTGTCATTTCCGCATGCACAATAGTCCAAATCTCTTCTCCACATAGAGCGTTTATGGGAATGAGTGTAATTACACTGTAAATGTCGTTATTTCATATGAAAACTTACAGCATTATACAGTACTCCAATATCTTCAAATTATCCGTACCAGAGCTCGCCTAAAGCAACCATAAAATAAATTTTAAGAAACATGTGAACAATCATCATAACTAATAATGACTAAATTTTCTTTATAATTAAAAAATTTCTTTTTAATAAAAGATTCGTTGACTATATCTTTAGTATATCTTTAGTATATATTTAGTATATATATATATATATATATATATATATATATATATATATATATATATATATACACGAAGTGCATTCAAAAGTATCCGACCTTTGTCCATAAAAGGACAAATGATTCACCAATCAACAACTTAGCTTTGCTGGAATTGACAGCACTCTTACTGTGTATGCGTGTAAATTTTAAAAGCTCTATGTGTGTGCAGTACCCGCCTGTGAGGGCCAGAGTGCAGGACGCCCAGTACAAGCTCGCCGGATTATCGCCTTACACAACATGTCGGAGCGCATCGAGCAGCCGCTACTGCATTAAGTTCTGCTACAAGCTTGGCGATACACAAAGCAAATTATCCAGAAGATTCAGCAAGCCTGGCGACAACCATGGGAGTAACACAAATAAAGAGTGGTATAATCGTTTTCCAAGCAGGACAAAAGCAGTTGAGAGCAAGCCACGGTCAGGCAGGCCATCCACCAGCAGAAACGAAGAAATCATTGAAAATGTTCGTCGAATAGTGGAGGCCGACCGTCATATAACCATCAACGAAATTACTGAAGAAGTAGGAATAAGCACAGGATCAGTTCATACAATTTTAACGGAAGATTTGGCCATGCGACGGAGTGTCTGTAAATTCGTTTCCCAAGTTATTGTTGGAACAGCGAAAACAACTCCGCCTGGAAATTGCACAAGACCTGCTTGACTGTGCTAACAGTGACTCTGACTTCATGAAGACTATCATCACTGGTGATGAGACATGGGTGTACGGATATGACCCGGAAAACTAATTTCAGTCATCACAATGGAAGCATCAGACATCACCAAGTCCCAAAAAAAAGCGCGACAGGTTAAGTAGCAATGTCAAGGTAATATTGATGTTTTTGACTCCAATGGTATTGTGCATCATGAATACGCACCAGCAGGACAAACAGTTAATAAGAGTATTACCTTGAGGTTATCGACACCTTGAGAATGCAATGCGTGAAAACGACCGGAAATGTGGGCGTATGAACTGGCAACTTCACCATGACAATGCACCTGCTCATTCTGCCCACCTGATCCACATATCAGCCAAAAACAACACTCACTTGTTCGTCATCCTCCTACTCTCCAGACATGGCACCTTGTGACTTCTGGCTGTTCCCTAAACTGAAAACAACTCTGAAAGGGGAGCGTTTTGAGTCGAGAGAGAAATTATGAGAAAAACGACAGCAGAGCTTTACAGCATCCCAAAGTCGAGATTCCAGAGATGTTACCAGCAGTGGCAGCACCGGTGGGAAAAGGTGTGTAAATGTGCAAATTCTCCCAAGGGAGTACTTTTGAAGGTGATTGAATAAATTTTTTCAAATGCAAATTTTTTCTCTTTATGGACTAAGGTCGGATACTTTTTGAATGGATCTCGAATATATATATATATATATATATATATATATATACATTTCTATGAATCATATACTTTAAAGTACCCATAGTCCTCGACTGTAAAGTGTTAGAACTCGAAATAATCGGATTTCAACACGAAAATGTTGGAGTAAATTTTTGTCAGGGTTCAAACAACAAACCGGAATCGACCCCGATGAATCATATGATGTTTGTAGAAAAAGATAGTTTAGTTGGCTTCACAATAAAAACTGCCGCTGGTTGGTGTTGTTGGTGGCGTTCTTCCCATGCTTATTTAAAAGCATTTAAAGCCACACATGCTGCTGCTGCTGCTGTTGAAAAAACAAGCCATATTATCACCTGAAATTAATAATACAGTATTTATAAACCGAATTACGTCGGAACTCGGCAGCCTGTGGCATGTTTATGTAATTAGTACCACGATACACCACCAGGGCGGCGCTCTGGTTTGTTTATATCTGCCACAGGCTGCTGCAAGTTCCGACGTAATTTTGGAAATTTTCTTAATTTTATGATAACAGACATACAGTAATTCGGTTTATAAATACTGTATTATTAATTTCATGTGATATGGCTTGACATTATCATCATTAATTAACAGTTTTCTTGTGGCCTGTTGCAGTACATTCTGGTAGTGCCTATAAGGCTACTTAGCCTAACTATGGTAATACGGTCGCATTGGTCATAGAGCCAATTTTTTGATACAGTATGCATTTAAAAATGTAAAAGTGCTTCTGATACGGTAAGTTATTAAACTCTGAACCTATTTAATTGTAATTTGTGTAAAGTTTTGTATAAAAAGGCAAGGTTGTTAATGACTGGTGGTCAGAATGGATTAATCCATTTTCAGTTATTTCTTATGGGAGAAATTAACTCAAGAATTTGACAAATCGAATCTCGACACTTCTTCTGGAATGAATTAGCGTCGAGAACCAAGGTTCTACTGTATATATATATAATATATATATATATATATATATATATATATATATATATATATATATATATATATATTTGTCATTTTATTAATTTATCATAATCTGTTCATCGTATTCTTGTTATCATATTGTTTCCCGTTTATATGAGGCTTCATTGCACATTATTGCCAATTTAGAACTTTATCATATAAATGTTGGTACATTTTGAATACGAATAATAAATATAACCTTACAGTTAAGAGGTTTGTATTGGCTTCACATTAAACAAAATACGTGTAACAGGTGAATAATAATAATAATAATAATAATAATATAATAATAATAATAATAATAATAATAATAATACATGCGATAAACTCGGACATCAATCTAGAGATGATTCCATAAACAGGGTATATTCTAGAGGCAAAGGTCACATCAGAATGAAGTGATAAACGGCAGTAATTCCGGAGGCGTCGCGTCCAAAGGCTGATAACTGATGGATGAGGGGTTAATCAGTCGACACTCGAGAGATGATCCCATAACCGGTTAATATTCTATGGAAAATGCATTATTCAAGGGATATTTCGAATATATACCTTCAACTAGTCGTGATTATGAAACGGGACTTGGTCTTTTATTAATGGAACTTTACATTATTCAGCTTACATTCAGAGTAAGTTTTTATTTTAGATTCATAGGATGATGGAACGCGCAGTCAATGCTTCATGTTGCCCAGTTCTAGAAATAAATACGAAAAAGAGGGAAAAAGATTACGCTCAGAAAGAAGTGAGAGGCCTGCCTCTCTTGAAAAATGAGTGGCAGCCATAAAATTCAGGGAAACAGAACAGGAGAATGTTCAGAATTCTGCTGCTGCTTCATATATAGTGATCTGAAATTTTTACCAGCGACATTCGTCAGTGCTGAAACAGGGCCCTCCGCTGGAAATATTACAAGGTTATGAAACCAATAACTATCACTGAAAGAAATACCCTTGGCTTAAAGTTTGTGAGAGATGCGCAATAAATTTTTGGCGCACTATGGGAAAATGAATTAAGCCATATTTATTACTACACACACGCAAACACACACACACGAGCAAACACATACATAATACAGAAACTAGGAAGGACAACCTAAACCTCGTATCTCAGCCCAGGTCGAAGGATGATATAAAAACTATAAAAGAAAGAGGGTGTGGAGGGAGGGGGTAAAGGGTGAGCTTAAGCCCAAATAAAACAACATATCTGGCCCGTGGAGACAGACGGCTATAAAAGCTATTGAGAGCTCCAAAAGATGGCATTCGAGGAAGAGTTTGTCACATGACCCTGTGGGCAGAGTTGGCATGACGGGTGTCACGGTGCTACTTGATAGGAGATCAAGCGGTTATTGTGTTTGGTCTAAATGGTAAATTAGTTAAGGTTCAAATTTGCCGTTATTTTATTAAATAATTCTGTTATTTTTTCACCCGAGGTCGGAGTTGCATAAATGAACTAAAGCCAATGCAATGTAACTGAATACGTGCAAAAAAGGCGTCCCGTCCGTGAAATGAGGTTAAAAACTATCATTTCCATTTTAGAACATTAACACACATATTGTTGCACACACACACACACACACATATATATATATATATATATATATGTATGTATGCATATATGTATGTATATATATATATATATATATATATATATATTTCTTCTCGCCGATAATTACACCTCTTGATCTCCAAAGTTGTGGCCGTAACTATGAGTTTTTTTTGTGGATTAAGTAGTTAGATATGATGCTGGTAATACCACAAGGTACTTAAGAATTTGTATTTTATTGGGAAGGCATGATTAAGATACATTTGGCTTAAAATGAACGCTGCAAAAAATGTGGTAATTTCGTCGTGAGCAATTTTTTAATGAGGGGGTATGTCTGTCTTAGAAGCATTTGGTCAATTACTACTTTTTTCCATGGCAAGGATTGTAAACCACATTTAAACCAATATAGGTTTTCAATGTTGATTTATCAGTAATAAACAATTATATAAATAATTCTCATAAGTGTGTGTTTGTGTGTTCTAATAATGGACATGATATCTCTCTCTCTCTCTCTCTCTCTCTCTCTCTCTCATATATATATATATATATATATATATATATATGTATATATATGAAAGTGAATGTTTGATATTTGTTTGGATATTATAGAAATCTGAACCGCTTGACAGACCAAGAGAAAATTTTGCACACTGCCTCTATGTCACCCTGGAAAGGTTCATAACTCAAATTCAAACCTCTCCCCCATGACAGACATACAAACACAGACAAAACAAATGAAATTTTCATTTTTACAGTGCTTTATAGGTTAATTCTCATTTTTCACCTGACGATCCACCTTTTCTTGAAAATGTCAAATGTATGATCAACCTACAACAATAAATCCAAATCCCTTATAACATCAGTTTTTTATCAGTATTTACATGAATTTGGATCATAATTTATGAGAGTCATTAATATAATTGTTTATTACCTCGATAAAATCAACGTTGAAAACCTATATCAGTTTAGATGTAGTTTACAATCCTCGCCACGGAAAAAAGTAGTAGTAACTGACCAAATGCTTCTGTGATAGACATTAAAAAATCACTCACGATGAAATTACCACATTTTTTCAGTGTTCATTTTAAGCCAAACGTATCTTAATCATACCTTGCCAATAAAATACAAATTATTACGTACCTTTTGGTATTACCATCATCATATCTAGCTACTTAATCCATGAAAAAAATCTTCGTAGTTACGGGCACAACTCTGGAGATCAATAGCTAATTCATCGACGAGACGAAACAAATCCATATTTGTAACATGTGTATTAGTTCAGACTAAATGCTTCTTGACAAAATTAAATTCATAAAAAATTATCACGACGAAACTAATAAACATTTTTTTTCAGTGTTCATCTTAAACCAAACGTATATTAATTGAACTACAATGAAATACAAATTTTATTTACATTATTTGAGGTATTACCATCATCATGTCTAAAAAATCACTATGTTTCGACAATTTCTATATTAGACCATTCAGACTTCGGGCTACACTTTCTCCTCAGAAACGTCACAGGAAACTGAAATGCATTCATTAACACATACAGGAAACTGAAAACAGTTGCAGCTCTTTTTGGTGTCTAAAATTACCATCGTGATAACAATTAAATATTTACATAGCCAACGGACATTGTATCTTAATAACTTTCGGATATTCTGAAGCTGTTTGTCAAGATGACAAACTACCATCTAGGTTTTATGTGATAACGACTGAATACCAGTCTTGAAAACGAGGTGACAATTAGGCAAGATTGAACGGTCCCGGGTTAACTAAAGCTGTGCCATGTTGAAACCAGGTTTTCTTAGAGTAGACCTGCTGACATGTTTTTCATCAGTTGTGGTTTCTTTCTGCTTTTTGATTTCGGAATCACACTGTAAAAATTTGGTCTGACAAGAGAGAGAGAGAGAGAGAGAGAGAGAGAGAGAGAGAGAGAGAGACACCCTGAGAGAGAGAGCTAAAGGGCTAATTTCAAGTCACACCTTCTTGGAACTGACGGTAAAGGCAGTTACTGTACGATTTCATTTAAATTTTGAAATGGTCACTGACGCAAGCATCTTTTGTTCACAGAGGGTATATATAATTTGTCAAAGGGTTCCTCAATAGTCTCTACAGAGATTCATCCGTTATTCATTTCCAGAATGAGTGAATTTCTTTTACACTAAGGTTCGGTTTACATGAATTTCTGTTCGTTGTGGAAGTCTAAAGGACACTGTCACCTTTTTCCTGAGCAGAGAGTCTTCTTTAATGAATTCAAGACAGAATTATTAATCAAAGGAAAGAATTACATTTTGGTAAAGACAGCACACATTCTTTACATGACAAAGTCAATCAAGGGTGTGGAAAATCACAGCCTGAGTTCAATTGGCAGGTTGTTGTACAGTGAGCAGATAACAGGGAATCTCGGTGGCAACGACACTCCCATGGCTCTTTTCGGTGATAGCCACACCCAAGAGGCACAAGACTCGAAAGGTAAAAGAAAGCATAGAACTATAATATTCGATCGACAGTTATACAATTAAAATGATTACTCGAAAACTGGTGAGTCCGCCTGCCGTGTGCCAGTGCATAAAACAAGGGAACATCCAGATCTTCAAGACGCTTTTTTAAGCATCTGAAATTAGATGAAATCAGTTAGAAATCGAAAAAAAATTATCTGAACTAAGTGATAAAGAAGAGTAATGAATTCGAAAATTTGTCAATAAACGAAACCTGTAAATACTCTGATAAATATGACGACATATACACAAAAGTTATAATTTATGCTTCAGACTAATATCTTCGTACCTATACATTTGTCAGTAAAGGATATATTGATAAATGTTTTCTAAGTATGTGGATGTCATTGCCATATACACTGCCTACGGTTCCCAGATTGCAAGGTTTTTGCTCTTAAAGAATCTCTAACAGGGTTAAGTGTCATTTTTACAGTAGTGGTCCGTCGTTTCTTGCATTTGTCGGTAGATGTCTGATTTGTCGATAACTAGTATGTACAGTGTACCACAAGCTTAGTAGTGTTATATATTTATATAAACAATAATAAGGATGTTCTACAAAAGTTTGTTGAAACATTTTTTTTATCAGCAGAGGATATAATTTTCTGGAGGAGTTGTTAGACATCGAAAGCTGCCTTTAAGATGCTTCTTTTAACATTCTCAGAAGTAAATTTTAAGGCACGTAACGATTTTAAGTGTGTTTATAGCCATTGAGTAAATAAAGCTGATCCATGAACTTGAAATAACTCTCTTTTTCTCGAGATCGCAGATGAAGATACACCACCTCATAGTTTTAACAAAATATCTCGAGAACCGAGGAATGAATCTTTATGGTATTCTGTCAGTCATTCATTGGATGACTCTCTAACATTTACTCTCAACTCTCTCGTCTTCCCATCACATTTAAACTGTCACTAGTCTCTGCAGTTTCTCTTCATTATACACAGTCAGCACTGTAGTATCTGCAAATGATAAGCAGTTCCTTTTCGGCTAATATTATTGACAATAAATATGCCGCTCAGAAGTTTTCGTAACTTTTGAAGTAATAAAGGAATAGGAATATATTAAGAGAGAGGTGGTTATGCATAGGAAGTCATTAATCCCTTACGGAAAATTAAGGTAGAATTATACAGTTTGTGAGGATGAGATGGG
>NC_089742.1:23008318-23013318 GCF_040412425.1 Macrobrachium rosenbergii
GAGAAGAGAGGGGACCCGGACTGGGATCTCTTGAATGGAGATCGGGGATGGTCTCTGGCGCTGACACTAAGGCAGGCTCAGGCACTGGTATCTTATCGCGAATTTGCTCGCCGTTCAGGACGGACAGAATTTCTCACTGCTCAGTGCACCCACATGACACTGGCAGGGATTGTGACTCAAATTTTGGGTCCCCTGGAGGGAGATCTACTTGGTGCCTTGGCACTGGCACTGCTGCAGAATCAGGCACTGGCATTGTATTAGGAATCTGCTTGCCATTAGGGATGGACGGAGCTTGGCACTGCTCAGTGCACCCAAGTGGCAATGGCAGAGATTGTGCATCAAGTGAGAGTTCCCCGGAAGGGGCAGGTGTGGCACAGGACTAGACTTTGAAATGTCCTCAGATGGAGGTGGCCCCTCCACGCTGTACTCAAGTAGAACTGGCAGCGGGACAGATGCAGGCGATTGAGGCTTACTCACGCCTAATGAATGGTTGGAGGGGTCCAGACCTCGAGATTGCTGTAATAGATGGGGACTGGCGCTGCACAGGAAGCTCAAGTGGCACTGGCAGTAGGGGTTGAGGCTTATTTATGCCTGATGATTGATTGGAGGGGTTATCACCCCTGGAACGACAAAGTTTAGGTGGGGTCTTAAAATCTTGCCCCAGGAGGATATCATAACCTCCAGGAATATAGCTGGCTACTGCAAGTGTACATAGTTTGGAGCGGCAGGGTTGTGTGACTCTCAGTTCGACAGTGGGAAGTATCAACTTTATATGGTTGATAACTTCGATTGTGACAAGCTTGTGTTGATCGATCTTAGCCCCATGGGGGACTCTATCTTCCCGTATGAGGGAGATTTGTGTGCCAGAGTCATCAAATATCTTGACTTGGCATGCAGGATAGCTACCTTGAGGAGCTGCCATGGATATAAGACCCTTAGCTGGAGGGTCTAATGAAGAAGGGGTTGTAACTGTCATGGCAATAGAGGGTATATTGTAGTTTGGGCAGTGCCTATGTCTAGCTGACATGTGACCTTTCCAGCCACAGTCTCCGCAGAACTTATTACTGAAGTCCTTTCTTGACACTGGACGATCAGGCCAAGATGGAGCCACAGGTTGCGAAGCTGTGGAGTCACCAAGGCATGCAGTGCCATCTGGCGCTGGTGAGGAACCGTCACTGATGGAGGCTAGAAGTGGGGAGGTTAATCACCCTCAGGAATGAGTCCGGGGTTGACTAGTGGTTCCGCTCTCTTCTGAGGCTAAAGAGACAGAGGCCAAAGGGGTAAAAGGATTGCAGGAGGTAAGCATTTCTTCTGGCTTTGGCACTGGAACAGGGTCAAGCACAAGAATGGAAGGAGTGACATCAGTGACGGAGTCAACGGTGCCAGAATCTAAAACTGGGAAGGGCTCAGCAACCGACTAGGACAAAGCTCTACACAGATCAGGCGGAGGCACTGACTCGAGGCAATGCACTTGTTCATCTGCCGGAGTTGAAGGTGCAGGTCTAATTTATCTGGCAGGGGGATGTGCATGGAAGATAATCCTTCAAGGGGTCACTGCCTAGGATGATGTTGTAAGATTCATGAAGCCTCCCCACCACTCCTAGGTGGCAATGTTGTATTACGTGGTCTGCATCACCTAGGGGCATTCTGACCCTTAGTATGGTGGGGACAGTATAAGTGGTGCCATTTGTCCACTTGAAGGTCATTCCTTCATCTTCTCTAACTTGGGCACCCAGGGGTAGCTCATGTTGTAGCAATTGGTCGAACTTGCCGAGTATGCAATTGCTTTGCAATTATCAGCGGAATAGCAACCGCTAGCTGGTCTGCACAATTAGCAATGATCCTGGTATCATACCCCCTCCATTTTAAGCACATGATTAGAGCCAGTTCCACAGCGTAAGTACATGTCGAAATATTTTGTTTAGGTTTATGGTTCGTCGTCATCTTGGCGAAGGTAATGTACCGGAATAAGGTTTCTTAGTCACAATCCTGTTATTTCTCTGTCTGATTTATTTTCTATTTCCATTGTGCAATCACCTTCAGTACTGTGTGTTGAATTATCAAGTGTTAATGTAATCATGCATCTAGTACTGAACTGAGTTATTTGGTACCATTTGTGCAGTCCCTCAGTCCCTTTGAGCGTCTTATCGTTCATGCAAGTAACCATCTTGCATATCTTGCAGATCGACCCTGGCTGTAGAACCACTCGGCTCTGTCCCATGTGCAGTGGCCTTATGCCACCCCTCTGCAATGTTTCCTGTTATGAAGACATCATCGGCATAGAATATTTCTCCTGTGTAGGATTCATTCATTTAGCAGGCCCTTATTAGCACCTGCACAGTAATTTGTCATTCTTGTAATCTGTGTTTACATAAATATAATTAATTAAGAGAACCCTCGAGTTTACTTTATCTTCCCTCACATGAAGGTCCTAAGCCACAGTATTTCTCTTGATTTATTTGTCTATGGAGTTACCTTAATCAGTCTATTTATTCAGATGTTTTAATGAAATACAGTAGATTTCTTGCTGCTTGGAAAATCTAAGGTATATATTTAAGAACTGACCTTGCCAGGATGCGATTATCCTTGGGTAATTGTTGCTGCACCTGATTTTTAGGTTTAACGACGAAAAAACGGCAAGAAACCATCAGATTGTGTTGCACAATGTAGAAACATGAGGAAACCTTTAAAAACAAGAAACTATCACGACACATATAATCTAACCTAAATCTACTACTACAGGGACCAATGGGAACCGGGGTTTTGGGGGAGGGAATAAAAATGATTTGTAGGGCACTAGCTAACCTAATAAACCAGTAACCTAACCTAGGGCCATATCCCTACCGAATCAGGGGGCTTTGCCAGGGTTGAACATGTGGACACCTAACACAACCATCAAACTTAAATGGTGTCTCTGGACAAATCCACTAATTTTTCTATATTTCTGAATGGTGGACAAAATTCACACGTAACTTTGTCTCACTTCAAGAAAGTGGACTTTCTCAACAGGATCTGGAATGGTCTATTTCCTAACCTCCGGATGGTTCCTGCCTACGGATTCCAGGTCAAGAAGGAACTGAAATGGCGTTGATAGGATAATGTTCCTTGCGCTGAGAATCTTCAAACACCATGGGCATTCAGTCAAAGTTTATGAGGTGTCACTATGATTCCTGAGCGGGCGTCATAGTCATGTACTAGTTAATCTGCAGATTTTTTTTCTCGGCTCTTGAGCTGAAACAAGACACAGTTGTCTGACAAAAGATTAGAAAAAATCTGGAGAGGAGAAAGACACGGAGTTTGATCGCCGATATTTCGAATTTTATTGAAAACATTAACTCACATACCACTATTTCATTTTGAACATTCTAGTAAAAAAAATATTGAATATCACTAATAAGGCTTAACATTTTACCCATTTGTTCAATACAGGGCCAATGCTGGAGGAAGGAATTAAGGGAGACAAGTATACTGGCTGAATGGGGTTGAACATGTGAACAGTAAAGGGACAGAGCTAGGAATCATGGTGCAGTTCTGAGCACTTCTCTCTCTCTCTCTCTACTGCTGTGGCAAAAGAACCTCCCGAGTTTCGCCTTGGCATCCAGGTGGGTGGCGCAAAGGTCAATCTCTTCCTTGCGTCTATAGCAAGCACATGGGCATTCAGTCAGGCCTCGTGGAGAGGTCACTATTCTATATACTTTCTCTTTATACTTCTCCCTATATTTGTCTGACATCATCGAGGAAGACATCTTCAAAGGTCACCTGGAAACAAGGCCTTAGACAGTCATTTTGAACACAGAGAAGGATTAAAGGCTTAACTATTTTAGAATGAAGGAGAGAGAAAGTTGGTGATGGGGAACTAGATAAAAACCCACAGTTCTAGTAATTAACAATTGAGGTTGCTTGAAAAGAAGTTTCCTTCATTGCAATATAAATATATATATATATATATATATATATATATATATATATATATATATATATATATATATATATATATATATATATATATATATATGCCATTGTTTTATACAATTTCTGATTTGTTTCATTGCTCTTTAGGCCTATCATTTTGATGCCTATTATGAAATTAACTGAATATATAATGCCCACTTTTGTATTTCTTATTAACTAAGCTTCTAAAGAATTAAAATTAGCAAGAAGTTCAACATTAAGCTTAATGTTAAACGCCAGCAGTGAAGAAGACTAGCACGGTCATCAGTGGAGAATGTCTCCTTCTCATCGCAAAAGACGACTGTCTTCCAGAATTCATCAGCCCCTGTGTAATATTGTAACGCAAACCCTAGCCTCTCTTCTTTGTGTTTCTCTGTTATGAAGGGTTTCTTGGCAGGAATATGATGAGATAATATCTTGGCCTCACGTAGCCTGTTACGGATGGCTTTGGCATCAACTTGAAGGAGGAACATAATGTTATCTCTTTATAGCAACACCAGTTGTCAGGAGAGTTAGGTGGAGCTCCTTCAATGATCATCCGATGATGATCTTCAACAGAAGTGCAATCATGGGGTCGTCCTCCACTTTTTACAATAAATTTATCATATTTCCTCCTATCTGTTGTTGTATCCATCTGTACACGATTGTTCTATTTACGCCAAGCTGCCGAGCAGTATCTACGATAGAAACATTAATCTCATGCAAACTAATGATCGGTGACTTGTGAGATAATGTGGTGCGGCTGAGTCTGTTACTCATCTTAACGGTGCAAGTGACAAGACAGTTTAACTTTCCTGCCCGAGCTCGACATCACACGATAACATACGACCTTGTGAGATTTTTTCTTTTTTGTGTTTTTAACAACGATTATGGTAGAATTTTTCTTTCTTTATTAATTTAATTTCGTTGATAGATTATTCAGTATTATTTTATTAGTTAATAGGCATTTATCTGGATTCGAAATATAGTTTCTTCTTTGACATTTTGCCCAATTATCCGATGCAAAATTTTTCAAAATGTTTCGTAATTTTTTGTAATATGAATTTTTC
>NC_089742.1:23018318-23043318 GCF_040412425.1 Macrobrachium rosenbergii
CTCTTACAATCGGAAGACTGTTCCGCGTGAAAGACACCCTCCGGAGTTGATGCGTACCTGCATTGTTTACAAGTTTAATTGCCCAAAATGTAATTTTGGGACTTATGGGATGTACCAAGCGCCTACTTAAGGTGCGCATCGACTCTCATAGGGGTGTCATACCATCGTACAGGCTTAGCTTTAAGCCAAAAAAGAAAATAGTGCCATTAGACTTCATGCTATATCTTGCCACCATCACATACAATACAGTGATTTTCAAATACTTGGACAAACAAAAATAGCCATTCGCTTCCCTTTTTAGAGTCCTCCATATTAAACAACAATCACCAACACTCAATAGCCAAACCACCTCTGTTCCATTGTTCATTGCATAGTTTTGCTTTTTTCTTTTTAGTTTTTTCCTCACACCATTTCACCCTCTTCCATTTGCAGTCTTCTAACTCTTGCCCAGTTGTCATTTAATCCATGACATGAACAGTAGGTTCTCCAGTATTTTTACATTATCATTTTTTTTTTTTTATCATTTGAATATTCATTGTTTTTTTCTTTCTCTCTCTCTCAGTATCTATCTTCTCAGTGATTTTATTTGACGATTTCTGTTTGGTAATGCGATTTCTTATTGTTTGGTTAACTTAGGTTTATGTTTCCTTTTTTTTTTTACTTTATATTATTATGTATTTTAAAGTTTTGTCAATTATATATAACTGTTTTAATACTTTTAGATTTAGTCAATCAGTATAGTTTTCTTACTGTTTCTTTTTATTTTTATGTAATTTTTAGATAAGTGACCTGATGATGGGGAAAAGTTACGTATTCCTGGAAAGCTCAGCTGTGCCTCTGTTAATTTCTAAGAAATAATAATGTCTGAATTTTTTACCATGTCTTCTGGCTATCCTGTTCCCTCCTTATATATATATATATATATATATATATATATATATATATATATATATATATATATATATATATATATATATATATATATATGTATAATATATATATGTATATATATATATATATATATATATATATATATATATATATATATATATATATATATATATATATATATATATATATATATATATATTATATATATATATTATATATATATATTATATATATATATTTATATATATATTATATATATATATTATATATATATATTATATATATATATTATATATATATATATATTATATATATATATATATTATATATATATATTATATATATATTATACTGCTATGTATATATATAATATATATATATATATACTATATATTATATATATATATTTATATATATATATATATATATATATATTATATATATATATATTATATATATATATATTATATATATATATTATATATATATATTATATATATATATATATATAGTTATTATATATATATATATATATATATATATATATATATATATATATATATATTCCTTTTCAAAGTACTTTTTATTGTTGCTGGACGTTTCAGGACGAAAAAGTCCCATTTCAAGCTATAAAAATAGAAGTTAAGTGTTAAAAATAATAACTCAGGCTAAAAATTAAGTTAAAAAAATATATACAAATAATATAAAAGTCAAGTACAAAGGATAGGGAGGAATGACTACCATATGGTGCTGAAGGCACAGACCGAGTGACAATTCGGGCAGGGTTCAACTTCGACTTAAACTCACGAGAGATACAGAGGTGTTGAGGAAGACTGGGTGTTTAACTGTGGAAATAGTTGTTTTAATGAAGAGTGATTCTAGATTGCTAAATATTGTCGTTAGAATAATTTTAAAAATCTTTTGTAGTTTATGTCATATTTACATTTCTTTGCATGTTCACGTATATATGAAAATTCAGGCTTAGTCCATTTGACGCCTGTTCTATAGCTAACGCCTCGATGAGGGTCCAATCTCACTTTGAGTAACCTCCGTGTGGAGCCAACGTACTTCCCAAGATTACATCTAGGGCAATTAAATAAATATGCGACTCCTGGGGTCACTTGATCCACTAATGACCTCAGGAGTCGTATACTTATTTAACTGCCCTAGATGTAATCTTTGAAGTACGTCGGCTCCACACGGAGGTTACTCAAAGTGAGACTGGACTCTAATCGAGGCGTTAGCTCTAGAACAGGTGTCAAACTGACTAAATCCCTACGTCGGCTCCGCACGGAGGTTACTCAAAGTGAGATTGGACTCTCATCGAGGCGTTAGCTATAGAACAGGTGTCAAACTGACTAATCCTGAATTTTCATGTATACGTGAACATGCAAAGAAACGTAAATATGACAAACTACAAAGATTTTAAAATTATAGGCCAAACTCCTAACGAACAATATTTAGAAATCTTGGAATCACTCTTCATTAAACAACTAGTTCCACAGTTAAACACCCAGTCTTCCTCAACACCTCATCTCTCGTGAGTTTAAGTCGAAGCTGAACCCTGCCCGAATTGTCACTCGGTTTGTGCCTTCAGCACCTTATGGTAGTCATTCATCCTTATCCTTTGTACATGACTTTTATATTATTTGTATATACTTTTTTAGCATAATTTTTAGTCCGAGTTATTTTAACTTTTAACTTCCATTTTTATAGCTTGAAAATGGGACTTTTCGTCCTGAAACGTCGCAGCAACAATATAGTACTTTGAAAAGGAATAAAGGACTGATCCTTCACCCTACAGCTACTGATATATATATATATACATATATACATATATACATATATACATATATACATATATATATATATATATATATATATATATATATATATATATATATATATATATATATATATATATATATATATATATATCTTCTTCTTCTTTTCTTTTTACGTGTTTTTTATTATTTTTGTATATGCCTTCTTTGAAGGACTTTTGATTTGGCTTTATATATGACATATATATATATATATATATACACCCACAGCACATATTGCGCTGGTATATGAAGCGTTTCGAGACGTGTGAGATGTTTGTTATGTTTTTTAGAAGGTGTTGTAGTGGCTTTGTTTTGTGTGTGTATTTAGTCTGTAAATATCCATTTGCTTTTACAAACACACACACACACACACACACACATAATATATATATATATATATATATATATATATATATATATATATATATATATATATATATATATATATATATATATATATATATATATATATATATATATATATATATATATTCCCAGTAGGACAAGAATATATATAGGTTAAGAATACCACATTTTATTTAGACACGTTTATATATATTTCTTCATATATAACAACCACAAGCCTAATAGACATACTACAGTTTTTATTAGTTAAAAGAATTTACAATCATTACTGGATGACAAAGCTGAGTCAAGATTACAGTAACAGAGAAAACTGATAAAACCTTTAAAATGACTTACAATAGCACATGAACTGCTCAGTGAGTAAAACATAAATTGATAAGTGAAATGTTGAAAAATAAATAAGTACCCCAAGAAGTACATTTTGTTGTGCTTTGAGCACTTATATATACCGAATAAATAGCAACTAACCTATATAAAATATATATCCATATATATATAAACAGAATAAAGGACAAGCATTGTCAGGTTAAAATCACATTTTAAGTTTTTTCGTTATTTCTTAACACTAACAACCCAAGCCTAAATACTACAGTTTTTATTAGTTAAAAGAATATACAATCACACTGGATGACAAAGCTGAGTCAAGATTAAAAACATTAAAAACTTTATATGAACTGCTCCAGTGAGTAAAACATAAATTGTAAGTGAAATGTGAAAATTAAACAGAACATTTTGTTATGCTTTCACAAAATAAGCAGCAACCAATTATTCTCTGACAACAGAGTAATAATTTATTAAATGTCCTCAAGTTTTTTCGTTATTAACACTATATAGGATATGGATATATATATATTTAAAACATTAAAAACATTATATGTTATAAATAAATGTAACGGAACTGTCACATTAAACAGAACTGATTATATCCAAAATATGGAAACATTATTCTGTGACAACTCATAATTTATTACATGTCCTGTGATAGTGTATATATATATATATATATATATATATATATATGTATGTGTGTGTATATGTGTGTATGTGTGTATATATATATATATATATATATATATATATATATATTATTTATATTATGAGGCTAGTTGGAAGAAAGAAAATGGTTTTTTAATTAACTGCCTTGAAGGTCAACACAAAGTGCTCAGAATGAAAGCAACAAATGGAATGAATAAACTGACTTACCTTGATATCACATCTAAGTAAACAACGAATTGGAGGTCGCCTTGGTAAATTATAACCAGTAAATGCTTTAAACTGAATTTATTTACAAATGAACCAATCAAGTAATTAATAATTAACGGCTGACTTAGTAGAAAACAAGCACATAAAAGGTGCAATAAAAGCTCGACACTGCGTAGCGAACAGCTGAATCTGAAAAGGCTACCGCCTTGAAATAGTTCGACACTCACTGACTTCACTGCGGACTGGTTAAACGATTTTTGGTTGTTAACGCAACTGGATTCATTAAGGGGGAAACTGGTTAGTGCCCCAGACTGCTAATCAGAAGACTCTTGCAAGTGGCAGGATGACAGTTAAACGTCTACGCTATTTTTGGTTCACAAGGCAGGGGCAGACCGCTTGAAGTGCCAGATAACAGGGTTCTGGAAGACAATTCCAGGTTGGCATTCAAATCCAATTAGTTTCTCTCACGTGAAATTACTTATGCACGATGGAGGAATTGATCAATTAGATTTAATTAGCACAGGTAACACTATGGTGGGAATGATCTAATTATGATCCTGAACTAATTTAATTAGAGCTTAGGACAAGTCATGAGGGGCAAATGGGCTGCTAGGTCTGATTGAACAAAGGAGGGTTTTGTTTAGGAGAATGAAAAGTTGCATATATTGAAAATGGAGAGAAATTCACGAGGAGAAACAGTTGCTGGCATGAGACCAAATGCTCAGAAAAATTCAAATTCTCAGTCATGTACTTACATTTGTCACGCCTTCTCACGTTGTTGTTCTTGGGATACCACTTCCGGTGAGCTTGAACACATCACCTAAACCATGGTGGATAATGGGGCATTCTTACTGTCAGGTTGCCAGGATGATGGGAAATGCCGTCAACAGGCAGTATTGTCAGGAGAACTACGCCACCCGTGAGAGTGAGAGGACCATTGGACTGTTCTACAGGGGCTGCATGAACAATGAATATAAGAAAGGTGAGGCAGCCATGAAGAACATCATCAGCGCCCAAGTAAAACCCATCACTGGAGATAACAAAGTCGACTTTATGATTCACTTCAAGGATCAGAACACTGCCCAATATCTCATTAGGAAGAACCCCGTTGCTAGCAATGGTTCCATGAAGAGGAAAGGGGTGGTTTACCAAATATCAAGCCCTGAGAATGGATACTGCCATTTGTACATTGATATGACTATGACTTGACTCTTCAAGAGGATCACCGTTCACCTACATGAAGGGGTGGTATACCAGCACTACATGAAGGCACACGGCAGTTCCCCCAAACACCAGCAGATCGTAAGGAGCACAAAAATCCTGAATGGTAACAATGACCATCACCGCCTCCAATATAAGTAGCCCCTCGCCATCCTCCAATAGAAACCGTCGCAAAGCATAACCCAAGAGACCCTTCTTCTCCCTACCACTGTCAGGAAAATGGCATGATGTGACCCTGCTTCTTCAGGCATCACACTCTATTATCAGAACTCCCAGTGCCTAGTGCCAGCCAATCAGTACCTGCATCAGTCAGCCAAACTCTCCTGAATGAGTCATTCTGTTCCTAGCCAACAGGGCGCCCCAGCTTTGACAATCAATCAGAAATCGCCAAAGAATTCTGTAAGCCCATTTGTGGGTACAAATATGGCATAGTTGTACCCCTGGCTTCAATCGCCTTTTGAAAAAGGGTAGAAAGTCCCACTGAAACATCAAGGAATAAATGAACTTTGAACACCTGCTATATAGTTCACCTGCTGCTACAAAGAAAATCATTTGAGAGATTGAGAAACTACAATACAAACTCAGTGGCATCCAGATGGCCATTCTGTTCACTGAAGTTTATTATTATTATTATCACTGTTATTTTTCAGTTTTTTTGCAGTTTTGAAAGTTAAACATCATCATATGACTATTATAGTGTAGGACTCCTCATGGACCCACACACCATCCATCTTACCTGACCAGCTAATCTCCTCATAACACGCATCTCTGTGCATGAAGCACACATACAAGAAACTCAGCAGATGTTACACATTCTTTGTACATATATTATCATTCATGTTATTGTGATGTTCAATGTATCATTCTTAGCATAAGCATTGCAATGTCAGCATTCCAGCTATATGTATCATAACTTCATTCATGTCTTGTATATTGATTTATGTGCATCTTTCCATCCTCCAACAAACACAGTTGATTGTGCTCTGACTCTGTTTTGTTCGCCTCATGAATAAATAAATCAGTAAGTTTGTAGTCGCAGCCTCTTACTCATGCCTTCGCTACATTGGTGACCATGGAGATGACCAGCCCAGCAAATCCCAACGATGCTAGCCTCTCCAGTGACACTGTCACCACCACCTCCATACATCTGACCCCATTCACGCCCCGCAACCAAGAAGCTTGGTTCTTCAGGGAGGAGACAATCTTCTGATAAAAGAAAATTACCTCCTCAGCACACAAAGCAGATGCCGTCCTCGAATTTCTACCAGACGATGTTTTTGAGCAAGTCGCTGGATGGCTTGCAGAACCCCTGTCACCTACAGATCACTGAAGGATCAGCTGAAGTCATACTTCAGCATGCCACCTGCCCTAAAAGCCAAGAAATTCCTGAACGACATGGGGGCAGCCATTGGAGACGAGTGGCCATTGCATGTCTACAAGCAATTGCGGGGGCTCATAACGCTACCTGCCTCAGATGGCCAACCCAAGTCAATCCTGAACCTTGCAAGAGAGGTCCTCCTCACAAAACTGCCCTCAAAACAGTGGGGGCCATGCCCAACGCCAACATCATGCCAATCAAAAAATTCCTAAAATTGGTCGACAAAGTACACATGGCCCACAAGACAGCGGAGCCCACCCAGTCACCCACAGCAACAGCAGCATGACAGTCCCAGCAGTCAACTGACAGAATCTGACAGCGACCCAGAGGGACTGGCCACCCTGATCCACAAGCAGAGCTTCCCGAAACAATTCACCAAGGGGAAGACCAGACAGAAGAAAGATGAACCACCAGAGGGTATGTGCTTTTTCCATTGGAAATATGGAAAAAAGGCACGCATATGTAACAAAGGCTGCATATTTTCAAAAAACACGCACAAGGGTCGCATCTGCGGCCCAAACAATTAAACATCAGTGGTGAGCACACTGATTGCCTCATAAGAGAAGCTGAGCCTGCTTACTGCTGTTTATCTTCCAGATATGAACGAAAAGGCTTCATGTGTTTCTTCGCCAGGGACGAAAGGTCAAACACAGAATTCCTCATCGACACCAGGACATCACTTGTGCCAACCACACGAATGACTCAACACCACCCCACCCAACTTCCACATATCCACTGCCAGTGCAGCACCACTCAAGATATATGTGAAGCAAATATTTATGTCATTCAACGGGAAAGACTACAGTTGGACCTTCATCACAGCAGACGTGATGCTAGCACTTTTAGGAACAGACTTCTTAAAAGCACACAACCTGCTACTGGATGTAGCATCAAAACAACTGAGCTCAAAAACAGCTCCAGTATCATCTCCTCAACAGATGTGCAAAGAACCTACCACCACATTGTCACCGCAACAGCAGAGATGACGAACAGGCCCCATCGCAGCAGTTACCCCACCGCCAAAGATATGCCAACTTCCACAAAACTACCAAGAGGTCTTCAAAGACGACCTGTAGCACGACTTAACAAAACCAGCAAAACACAACATCCAACACCATAAAGAAACGGAAGGCCCCCGTCCACGCAAACTTCCGACAGTTGGCCCCAGAGAAACTTGCTTACACCAAACAAGTGTTCAGAGAAATGGAGTATGCAGGAATATGCCAAAAAGCCCCCAGCCAATAGGCATACCCCCTCCACATGGTACTGAAACCCGATGGAACATGGTGCCCATGTGGAAAATACCAGCTGCTAAACGTCAAAACAAACCCAGATAGATATGGGTTGCCGAACATAGCAGATATAGCCAATCAAATGAAAGGTTACTTCCAAGTTCCAATAGTGAAGAAGATATAGAAAAGACAGCGATAATCTCCCCCTTTGACACCTACACACTCAACTATAGCTGTTTTGGCCTTTGGAATCAGGGGCAACCTTCCAAAGGCTTATTGTCGAAACTTCGACAAGAGAGATTGTACTTTTCCGCAAGTTGTGGTATAGTGTTATGTATTCTCTTTAAATTTACGTAAAGTGGAAATGTGTATTATGTAGAAGAAGGATATTATGTTTCGTTGTTTGTACTTAGTAGTGACAAATGTTGCCTTAGCTGTTTCATGTGTTTAATTGTAAGTATACTTGTAATATTGCTTAACTACCGGTATTGGTTGTCATACGGTAGTTAGTCGAAGGTTTAGTTTCGGTTAAAGACAGCCGTGAACTCAAGTCGCTTCATAGCTACAACGTAGTGTGGATCTAGCTAGTGGAGGAATTAAGAATGCAGCCATAATTATCGGTGTCTACAAATCCATTTAAGTATTCCTATTCATCTTAAAGTACATTTAGGGAAACTTTCTTTAGGAGATATGCATATCGAAATGTAAACAGAATTACTTGAGGTGTTCTTTTGATGAGGGTAGTGAAATAGAGACTGTGCTCAGGCCAGTCTAACTGTACATCGAGCTAGGAACAATTGAATACCCCAATAGTAAGTTCATATTGTCAGTTAAATTAACCCTTAAACGCCTACTGGACGTATCATACGTCGACTAAAATTGTCTGTTGGGTGCCGAGTCGACTACAAAAATTTCAACCTTCGGTCAACTTTGAATCGACCGAAATGGTCGGAAAACGCAATTGTAAGCTAAAACTCTTACATTCTAGTAATATTCAATCATGTACCTTCATTTTGCAACAAATTGGAAGTCTCTAGCACAATATTTCGATTTATGGTGAATTTTTGAAAACTTTTTTCTTACGCCCGCGCGGTAACTCGGCCGAAAATTTCAGAAATTCTTTCGTCATTTTGTCGTAATTTTTGCATTGTTCTATATTAGCTGTTACATACAGTTTTATATATGAAAATGTGCGCAATTTCATGTAAAATACAACAGAAAATAACTCATGGTTGTAGCTTTTATCAGTTTTGAAATATTTTCATATAAATCACGATAACTGCCAAAATTTCAACCTTCGGTCAACTTTGACTCGACAAAATGGTCAAAAAACGCAATTGTAAGCTAAAACTCTTACATTCTCGTAATATTGAATCATTTACCCTCATTTTGCAACCAATTGGAAGTCTCTAGCACAATATTTCGATTTATGGTGAATTTTTGAAAAAAACTTTTTCCTTACGTCCGCGCCAGAAATTCTTTCGTCACGTTGTCGTAATGTTTGCACTGTTTTATATTATATTAGTCGTTACATAAAGTTTTATATATGGAAATGTGCGCAATTTCATGTAGAATACAACAGAAGATAACTCATGGTTGTAGCCTTTATCAGTTTTGAAACATTTTCATATAAATCACGATAACTGCCAAAATTTCAACCTTTGGTCAACTTTAACTCGACCGAAATGGTCAAAAAACGCAATTGTAAGCTAAAACTCTTACATTCTAGTAATATTCAATCGTTTACCTTCATTTTGCAGTAAATTGGAAGTCTCTAGCACAATATTTCGATTTATGGTGAATTTTTGAAAAAAACTTTTTCCTTACGTCTGCATGGTAACTCGGCCGAACACCTCAGAAATTCTTTCGTCTCGTTGTCGTAATATTTGCACCGTTTTATATTAGTCGTTACATAAAGTTTTATATATGGAAATGTGCGCAATTTCATGTACAATACAACAGAAAATAACTCATGGTTGTAGCTTTTATCAGTTTTGAAATATTTTCATATAAATCACGATAAATAGAAAAAATTCGACTTTCGGTCAACTTTAACTCGACCGAAATGGTCGAAAACTGCAATTGTAAGCTAAAACACTTACAGTCTAGTAATATTCAATCAATTAGCTTAATTTTTCAAGAAACGGAAAGTCTCTAGCACAATATTTCGATTTATGGTGAATTTTTTAAAAAAACTTTTTTTTACGTCCGCGCGTTACGAATTCATGCATCATTTTGTGATAATATTTTCTGTGTGTTGCTTTGATCTTTTTACAATTTTTTATATACCAAAATCATCGCAATTTAGTGTACAATACAACTAAAAAAAATTAACTCATTAGCTTTAACCGTTGTGCTTACAGCGCGATTTGTATACAATTATATAAGAGTTTTTTTTTCGCTGTCATATATTCCAATATTTATATATGATGATGATATTTTTTTTCATTTCTGATGGTTGCATACTAAACTTCAGGCAATGACAAAAAAAGGAGCCAAAATTGAACTCTTAATCTTAAAAACTAAGCGTGCTGTGATTTTTTGAAAAAAACTTTTTTTCCGCTTCGGCGCTAACTCACCGAATGCCGCCAGCATACGGGAGACGTTTTTGTAAATAGAGGCTCGGCGTTTAAGGGTTAATGTACACAACGCAATGTATTAATATAATCACAATTTAAACTAGCATAATAGTGAAGTTGTAAAGTCACCACATCGACGTCAGCGGAGTGCTTCGAAGGCGTCATTAATTAAGTCTCCGCTGAGCAAGTTTTCTTTGGTGACTTCCCACTTTCTTCACACTCAATTCGTCACGCCTAACGTGCCAGGTCACGCATTTTCTACCATTTCAACTTTATATGTATTTGTCCAACTGTCATAAATTATGTATCATATGTTTCTTTATTCGCAGGCATCAAGACTGTATCCATATTGAAGTTCTATATGTTTTTGTATTGTAAATTGTACTTGTTCGCCGCATATTATTGTTAATTGTTTTTGACCTCAGGTCACGCTCAATGTCATTGTCTTCCACGGTTCGGCGCCAGTCAGCTGCTATATAAACTGCCTGAATCTGTAATAAACCAGCAGTAACTTTTACCTGCTCGTTTCTTTTGCACCTCTGACAGTGGTGACCCCCCGGAGTATCCCAGAGCCATTAGCAGACTGACACGGCGACTCAGTCTTGGCTCCAGGAACTCTCCAACGCTCTTAGCGGCCTAAACACAGTGCTGTAACCAGCGTCTGAGCATGCTGACTCTTGTCGGCAAACCCACCAGCATCACTAACAGACCCACACGGCGCACGAAAGTGCATTCTGACGCGAGTACCCCACTCCAGTAAGAGGGCAAAGGAGCGAGCATGGACGTGGGTATCCCCTTCTTCGTGCAGTTAACCGCGGACCTCACTGACTCGGAGGTCTACCTTCCTCCCATCTCACCCGCGCCCGTCCCCGCACCGAGGCCCTCCCGCACCTCCACACCCATGCCAGCGCCCCGAACACTCCATGGCCCGGCAACACAGTCGCGGGCCGCCCTCACCATAAAGTTGCCACCTTTTATACAGGGGAACCCAACGATGTGGCTGCATAGGGTCGAGAGCCACTTCAGGGTGGTGCACCTGACGGACGAAATCTTGCAGGCCGACACGGTGCTTAACGCCCTCCCAGAGGACGTATACAGAAAACTCGTCTCGCGGGTGCCCGAGACACACCCCCTCACATACAACGTCGCGAAGAAGATCCTCCTCGAAACGTGCTCCCTACCTATCGCCGAGCGGGCCGCCCGTGCTATTGACCTCGCCGTCAACCCACGGCATGATCTCAACGCAAGAGACGCATGGAGCATGGTCGTGGACCTTCTTTCATTATCAGATTTCGATGGCACGAAAAAGCAACAGGAAATAAGCCTGTTGCGGGAGATCTACCTTCGCCAGCTCCTCCTGGAGGTCCGCACCCAGATTCCTCACCCCTACACCATGCCTCTCGACGACCTCATTGAAACGGCGTAGCACCTCACGGACTGCATGAAGGCCACACAGCGGCTAAAAGTGCCCACACAGTCGGTCAGCTCCGTCCAGCCGGAAGAAGAAATGGAGCAGGGCGTCAACGCCGTCGCCAGGAGGCGTCCACCGACCCACAACAAATGGAGTTCCCCGGTCTCTGTCGCTACCACAAGTGGTTCAGCAAAGACGCCGGAAACTGCCTGCCGCCCTGCTCGTTCGCCAGTTCAAAAAACGGGGGTGGCGGCGGCCAGCAGGACAAACCGCAATGGCAACCGAAAAACCCAGGGGCCCAGAACCAGTAGGCTTCTAGGTCCGCGACACCATCTCCGGCAGGATGATGCTGGTCAACACAGGGGCCTTTAGATCGATCTTCCCGGCATCCAGGGAGGACCGCAGCCAGAAACCAGACCCGGCCACCTTCCTGACGGCCACCAACGGATCCCCATCCTCCTACGGCACCAGGCCCCTGTCGATCTCCATCCTTAGCCAAAATTACTCCTGGGACTTCATCGTTTTTGGACGGGAACCCCACTCCTGGGGGCCGACTTCCTGGCGCACTTCGGCCTGCTAGTCGACATGGGGCGTAAGCGCCTCCTCGATACTGACTCCCGCCAGTCTCTCCCATTAACAGCGGGACCCAAGGCACCCACCATCAGCTCCGTCGCCCCCCACCAGTATGCACACCTGCTGACGGAGTTCCCCAAAGTTTTCAAGCCCGAACTTCGGCAAGTCCCCGGGGCCCCAGCCAAACATGGCATATACCATCATATAACAACTAAAGGCCCCCCGACACATGCGAAGTTCCGAAGGCTTCCCCCACAGCGCCTGCAGGAGGCGAAGAAGGCATTCGCAGAGATGGAGCGGATGGGAATCTGCGGAAAGGCCTCCAGCCCGTGGGCCTCCCCCCTCCACATGGTGCAGAAACCGGACGGCTCCTGGAGACCTTGCGGCGACTACAGATGTCTCAACGTTGCAACGGAGCCCGACCACTACCCTTTGCCCAACATGCAGGACCTCATGGCCTCCTTTCACGGAGCCAAGGTATTCACCAAATTGGACCTTCTTAAATCATACTTTCAGGTACCTGTTGCACCAGAGGATATACCAAAGACCGCCATCATCACGCCTGTTCGGGTCCTATGTGTTCGCCTTCTCCACTTTCTGGATTGAGGAACGCCGGGACGACCTTCCAGCGGCTCAGGGACAGCATTCTCGGGACCTGAAATTCTGCGTCTCTACGTTGATGACATCCTCATATTTTCCAGGTCTCACAGTGAACACAAAAAAGGCACATCAGGGCAGTCCTGCAGCGCCTCCAAGAGAATGGCCCTGTCGTCCATTTTGACAAGTGCACCTTCGGCGTCCAGAAAGCAGACTTCCTGGGCCACGAGGTATCCCGGCAGGCGTCCGCCCACTCACATCAAAAGTAGCAGCCGTAACCAGGTTCCCAACCCCACCTCCGCCAAGGCCGTCCAGGAGTTCCTCGGGATGGTGAACTTTACAGGCGGTTCATCCCCGAATCGCACACACCACAGCCCCCTGACGGAAGTTCTCAAAGGCCAACCAAAGTCCCTGTCTTGGGGACCAAGCCAGCAGCAGGCCTTCTCCCTGACGAAGACCACCCTCGCCGAGGCAACCGCCTTGGCACACCAGGATCCCAAGGCCCCCCTCCAGCTAATGACGGATGCCAGTAACGTCTCCTGTGGTGCTGTCCTGGAGCAGGTCATCAACGGCGCCCCACAGCCCATCGCCTTCTTCAGCAAGAAATTCAATCCCGCAGAGACCAGCTACAGCACCTTCGACAGGGAACTCTGCGCGATGTACCACGCAGTCCGGCACTTCAAGTTCCCCCTGGTGGGGATGCCCTTCACAATCTTCACGGACCACCAGCCACTGGTTCACGCCTTCATGAAGCAGGGGGACGCATGGTCTTCCAGGCAGCAGCGCCACCTCTCAGCCATAGCCGAATTCACCTGCTCCATCAGGTACATCCCCTGGCAGGAAAAATCCTGTAGCAGACGCCCTCTCCAGAGTCTAGTTGGACGCAGTGCAGCTCGGAGTAAACTACCAAGACCTCGCCAGAGAACAGGCCGCTGACCCAGAAACCCCAGCCTACCGCACCGCCATCACATCCCTTAAGTGGCGGACGTGACCTCGCCCGGAGGCCCAAGTCTCCTGTGTGACATCAGTACGGGCCAGCCCCGCCCCTTGGTTCCAGCCTCACGTCGCCGCCAGATATTCGACATAATTCACGGCCTCTCACATCCTCTGGCAGAACTACGGCCAAACTGCTCTCAAAAAGTTCGTCTGGCACGGGTGCAGAAGGATGCCACGTCCTGGGCGAAATAGTGCCTGCAGTGCCAGACCAGCAAGGTGGGTCGTCACACGCAGTCCGGGGTAGGTGAGTTCCCGCAGCCAGAGCGCCGCTTCGGCCACATTCACGTCGACGTCGTCAGGCCCCTTCCCCCATCAGGTGGGTCCAGATTCCTCCTGACGGTGGTAGACCGTTCGACAAGGTGGCCCAAAGCCACACCTATGCAAGAAGCCACCGCCAGCGCGTGTGCCGAGCCCCTGCTTTCCAGTTGGGTTAGCCGCTTAGCCCCGACCACATCAGCAACCCGGACCGCCATCACAAAAATCATTATGGTTCGCCCTGGCTCAGCTGCTGGGGACCACGCATCACACCACCACGGCGTACAACCTGGCGGCCAACGGCCTGGTCAAATGGTTCCACAGATCCCCGAAGGCGTCCCTCATGGCCCGCTGCACCGCCGAGGACTGGAAACATCAGCTGCCGTGGGTCCTCCTCGGTTTGAGAACCGCCCCAGAGCCGACGGCACCCCGTCCGCATCCGAAAAACCTCACGGGAGCCCTTTGTGGTACCGGGCGAGCTTGTGACAGAAGATCGCCACACCCCATCACTGCAGAGGCTCCGCGACGTGGCCGGCAAGTTTGCCCCTTGCAAGCACACGTACACCGGCAGGTCGGCCACCTTCACACCACCAGAGCTGTCATCCGCCACCCACGTCTTCATCAGAGTCGACTTCGTCCGCCTGCCACTGACCAGGCCCTACAGGGGCCCCTTCCACGTGCTGGAGCGGAACAACAAGGCGTTCCTGCTGGCACTCCCTGGGAGGAACGACTGGGTTTCAGTAGACCGCTTAAAGCCCGCCTTCCTGGAGGAGAGCACCAGCGTCTCTGCAGCACCTTCCCCGCCCAGCCGCCCTTTGCCACGCCCAGGTCCCCGCAAATGGCAGGCGCGGCCGTCCCAGCAGCCCAGCACCCTCACGCACGGGAGGCCCTCCGTTGTCTTCAAGAAGCCGTGATACCCTTCAGCGTCCCAGCAGATACACAGATTAGTCCGACGTGTCCCACGTCTTGTGGGGGCGGAGTATTTGTAAAGTCTCCATATCGACGTCAGCGGAGTGCTTCGAAGGCATCATTAATTAAGTCTCCGCTGAGCAAGTTTTCTTTGGTGACTTCCCACTTTCTTCACACTCAATTCGTCACGCCTAACGTGCCAGGTCACGCATTTTCTGCCATTTCAACTTTATATGTATTTGTCCAACTGTCATAAACTATGTATCGTATGTTTCTTTATTCGCAGGCATCAAGACTGTATCCATATTGAAGTTCTATATGTTTTTGTATTGTAAATTGTACTTGTTCGCCGCATATTATTGTTAATTGTTTTTGACCTCGGGTCATGCTCAATGTCATCGTCTTCCGCGGTTCGGCGCCAGTCAGCCGCTATATAAACTACCTGAATCTGTAATAAACCAGCAGTAACTTTTACCTGCTCGTTTCTTTTGCACCTCTTACAAAGTAACCTGGGTGTTGTAGCATAAGACTTAGGCTATGATTTGGGTCAGTACATTTCAGATCATTTAGGCTATACGATATCACTGACGATTTGAAATGCTATGCTTATTCTGAATGAGTCGGAATAAAATGGTGCCATGACCAGGATTACAGTGATTGGTTGTTGTATCAGAGATCAGTATAGTTAAAGTTTATGAAATTTTGAGGACTGATGTGATATTTGACGATAAAGATAGACATGACCGGTTGATGGTGGCGGACATATTAGAATGTCACGTGTTAGCCTAGCCCGACATGAAATAGTAGAATAAACTAGATCATTCATTGCCTAGCCTAACTGAAGCCTGACTTTTGATAATAACTAGATGAGAATTTGAACCTTCTTTCTTTTTTTGTATTTTTTGATCATTGCACATTAATAAAATAAAGTTGAGAAAATGGCTATGGCCTATCCCGATGTATTTCGCATAGAGCAAAAGGTTGCTGTGATAGGACACTCTCACGTAAAACATCTCAGTCATTTTATGACAGTGTGCTGTAGTAGAAAAGTGATGTGAGACTGAAACAGCCCCTGTATTATCGCACTTTTGGGAAATCAGGAGCAATGTGAGATAACCTACTGGATCCTGTGTTAGTGACCAGATTGACAGCTTATGCCCCAGATATCGTTATCCTGTTCATCGGAGGAAACGATATTGATGTTAACGATGACTATCCAGAATTAGTCAATAAAGTAAAAAATAAGATTTTAGGAATAGTAGAGAGATTGGAAGGTATCTATAACTGTAAGGTTTTAGTAGTTAGTATAGAGATTTGTAATGCTCCTAAAAACATCCCTAGGGATAGATACCGAGCACGAAAAAATCTACTAAACCAATTATTGAAGAGAAACTGAGAAATAACTTTTGTTTTCAATCAGTTAGTAGAAAGAGAGTTTGCCGGTGATAGAGTACATTTCCAGTATGACAGTTATAAGACACTGGCGAGTCACTTATGTGAAGCAGCTGATGCCTATGCCTTTAGTCAGGATTGGTAAATACCAGGTTGTGCTCACACCAATGCAGAAATTAGGTTAAGTTAGGTTATGCAAAATGATGGTTGACACATTACCACTTCATAAATTTATTTTTCCTTCTTTTTAAATTGTAGGTAATGGAAAGGAAATATTTTTTTTTATTTATGGTGAGTTTTAAGATACTTAAGTGAGATTTAATATGGAATAAACCCTGTTGTGCATTGTATATATGTATGTGCATTCAAGGGCACATATATACAATATAACCGGTAGTGATCTACCATTAATTGATCTGAAGTGTGGCCAACTTTTAAATATTATATTTACTAATGTGGTATATATATATATATATATATATATATATATATATATATATATATATATATATATATATATATATATATATATATATATATATTTTGAGTTGGCAGTTTGTACATTTTAGTAATTAAGAACTTAGTAATTAGGAACTTGTATATTAGGTGTTGGTAAATTAGAGGCTAAGATGTCTGACTTAGGAGAACTGAAGAGGAGACAGGGTGGGGGGGGGTTGTTTAAGTCTGTGATAACTAACTGGTCAGAAAAGGTTGAAACCACTATTGATGCAGGTGATATCAATAGTATTTCTTCACTGAGAGACTCCTTGAAGGAATATTTACAGAAAATCCAGGAATTGGATAATGAAATATTGAATCTAACAGATCCTGGAGAACAACCTGACCAAATTATGAATCAAGCTGAATATAGCCTAATGGTAGGCGCTGAAGTTCATAGGCCAAATTCCTCCATCACGAGTCTTCTAGCTGTAAGAGGTGAACCTAGTGCACCAATATTGCCTGTTAAAGCTACTGTAAAGTTACCCAAATTAGACCTCAAACATTTCGATGGTGATTTATTGGAATGGAATTAATTTTGGGAACTTTATGAAGTATCAGTGCACCAACGTACTGGTTTTAAAAATATACAGAAGTTTTCTTATTTGAAGGGCCTATTGGAAAACGAGGCTATGGAACTGTTATCTGGTTTTAAATTAGAAGGTGATAAATATTTGCAAGCAGCGAACTTGTTAAAAGAGACCTATGGCAGAAAATACGAAATCAAGTCGTGTTTAGTTAGAAAACTCTTCCAAACTGAGACTCCCAAGGCAGATGCAGACTCGCTACAAGGTTTTAGAGTGCAATTGGAATGCTGCATAAGATCATTGGAGAGTGAAAGACTGGAATTGAGTGAATTATATACCATCTTGCTCTATAACAAACTACCAAGTAGTGTAAGTGAAATGATAAAACGAAGGTGTGGAGAAGACTGGCTGAAATTTGACACCTTTAAAAAAATATCTTGAAGAAGAAACACAATTTGAGGGCTTTTCCACAGACCGAAACAGCAAAAGCTAATACATTGACAACGTATCTGCTTTCGCAGTAGAACAACGGCAATCTGTGAGACCAAAACAACATAGGTGAGGCCTAAAGAAAGCACAAACAAAGCCAAGGTAAACAAAGGTTAAAGGATGTGCACTTTGCAGAGGCAACCACATATGGACACATTGTAAATCTTATGCAACCAGAGGAGGAATAATAGAACGACTCAGAGCTCTGGGTCTGTGTTTCATATGTGCATCCAGTAAACACTTCAGTTCCGACTGTGACAGGCAAGGTCGTAATAACGGTTGCACTGCTAGACATCATAGTGCTATATGCATTCGAAACCAGCCAAATAAATCAAAGGTAGGTGGGGTACAAGTTGGAACTCTTTGACAAATACCAGACAGGGAAATAAGACGACTAGGAAGTCGATCTTACCTACAGCCACAATAACCCTAAAAGGTAAAAAAGGTCGCATTGTGCAAAAAAGAGGGTTGTTAGATACCTGTGCCAGGAGATCATTTATAAAGAAATCTGCTCTTGAGGGACTCCACTATAAAAGCAAGGGAGTTGAAAACATCATTGAGAGGGTACTTAACTACTACACCAGTTAAGGAATATGAAATGGTGAACATCGCTGTACCTCATCGGGGTAGACTAATAAACATGGACTGTATAGTGGTAGACGAGCTACCAGCATATACAAAGAAATTCAGCATTAAGAACTTAAGGTTGTTGTGTAAAATGAAAAATTAGCTTAGCTGATAAAGATTTTGATCTACCCATAGAGAAGCAATCACCTATTGGATTGTTAATAGTTGTTGACAATGTGTACAACATCATACACCCAGGGTTTAGAAGATTTGAAAATTTAGTATTGCTACCAACCATATTGGTCACGTGGTAACCGGAACATGTAGTTCTCTTCCCAGCAAGGATACTCATATCTCCATTTTAAAACTGGCAGTGGAAACCCATGACAATTATGGCTGAAGGGACTACTCAGTTAAAGGATCCAAGGGAAGATCTTGAAAGTTTGTGGAGTTTGGATCATTTAGGTATTAACTGCAGTGAAATAACGGAACAGGAACGGAAGGTATTAAAGAATTTTGAGAGTACTATAACTTATTCTGAAACTGACAAACAGTATGTTGTGGCATTGCCTTGGAAAGGCAATAAAAGGAGATTAACTTCCAACTTTGGGTTGGCTTAAACAGATTAAAACAACAGTGTGTCAAGTTTCGGAAAGACACTCAGTATCTAGAACACTATCAGAAAATCCTGAAGGATCAGGAGGATAGGAGATTCATAGAGAGAGTGGAATGTTTTAAAACAGAAGACTGTTATTTCTTAGCACACCATGGCATTAAGAAGGACAGTGCAACAACCCCTATTAGGATAGTATTTGACTATTCGGTTAGACAGGGGAAAAGTGGGTTGAGCTTGAATGATTGTTTGTGGATGGGACCACATATAACAGCTGACCTGCTCAAAGTTCTGCTGCAGTTTAGAACAAAATCGTTTGCCTGTGTTAGTGACATAGAGAAAGCGTTTTTAATGGTGCAACTCAGGGAGGGGGATAGGGACTATACTAGGTTTTTATGGTTGGAAGATCCAACAGACCCTAACAGTAAATTGTTAATGTATAGATTTAAAGTAGTTTTATTTGGAGCTACATGTTCTCCTTTTCTGCTGAATGCAACGACTAAGAAACACCTGTCTATGGTAGAAGGTGATGTAGAAAGAATAAAACAAGGACTATATGTAGATAACTTGCAGTTCACTAGCAATGATGATAATGAACTGGTGAATTTTTTCTTTGAAGCAAATAAGATATTTGCACAGGCACATCTATATCTGGAGGAGTGGGCGAGTAATAATGACTAATTACAAACTACTGCTAAAGCATATGGGATTAGTGCCAGGGAACAAACAACTCATAAGGTCTTAGGTCTGAACTGGGACAAAGAAAAGGATACCTTGACATTACATCCGACTAAGATAAATAAGTCCAGCCAGACTAAGAGAGAAGTGTTGAGAACTGCTGCACGGATTTATGATCCATTAGGAGTGCTTCTACCTGTTACTACTAGGGCAAGGATATACCTGCAGAATTTGTGGAAGCAACAACTAGATTGGGATAAACAACTCCCAGACCAGTTACAGAACCAATGGGTTGAGTTATCCGAGGACATAGAAAAATGCCTTGATATTTTCTTTCCTAGGAATGCTAGCCTAGGAAAGGGGGATTCCTTACACATTCTGCAATGCCAGTGAGTTAACATACAGTTGTGTAGCCTATAGAGTTAAGAACAAACTCTTATTTGATGATGGCAAAAGCAAGAGTAGCGCCTATTAGAGAATTAACTGTTCCGAAACTGGAGTTGATGGCATTGTTGCTAGCAGCAAGAATGGCCAAATTTATTAAAGAATCCTTTGAGAAGGATGAGTCTGTGGAACTGTTCGTTGGTCGGACAGTACAGTTGCCCTAAGTTGGCTAATATCGAAAAGTGTTCTCCCCGTGTTCGTGAAAAATAGAGTACAGGAAATAAACTCTTTAATTCCAGAGGAGGTCTTGTCCTATGTGCCTACAGATGATAATCCCAGTGACTGGTTGACACGTGGGAAAAGGACAGAAATGATCATGGATTGTTCTTTCTGGTGGGAGGGATCCCCTTGGTTAAAAAATTCCTCTTGGCCAATAGATAGGTCATGGGTTGGTGGATCACTTGTGCAGGGTAGGGAAGAGAACATTTTGGTCAATACTGTAGGGGACAACCTAAATGGTAATACTCACTTGCTGAATTGGGAGAGATTCAGCAAGGTTAAAAATGTCTATAGGACCACAGCATGGATCTTACGATTTTTTAATAATTGTAGGAGTTCAATCAGTATGAAGAGGCATGGTGAATTGACCTTGGAAGAACTCCAAGAGGCAAAGAATAAGACCATTGCCATCATGCAGAGAGAATATTTCCAAGAGGAATATGAGAGTTTGCTGAAGTGGTAAGAAAACCAAAACTGGCTTTCATACACCAGTTGAATCTTTACCTGGACAATGGGGTAACAAGGTGTAAGGGTAGACTAGAACACACACAGTTACCCAAATCTGTTAAGCTTCCCATACTATTGCCGAAGAGTTGCTATGTTACTCGGGTAATTATTAAAAAACATCATGATGCTAATGCTCATAAGGGTGTAAATGCCACTGTGACGAGTGTCAGACAGGAGTTCTGGATCCCACAGATAAGGCAACTGACTAAGAGTATAATACACCACTGTGTTATTTGTAGGAGAATGCAGGGGAGGCCGTATAGGCCTAATATAGTTCCTCCATTACCTGAGTTCAGAATGCAATGTAAGCAACCTTTCAATACCACAGGCGTGGACTACACTGGCACATTATGGGCTAAGGGAAAAGGACAAGGCCCTGAGAAGGCTTATACTATATATCATCTTATTTATGTGCCCGATAACCAGAGGCATACATGTGGAGCTAGTTGATAACCAGTCCTGTGACTCATTCCTCATGAGTTTTAGAAAAATCTGTAGCAGAAGTAGTTTCCCAGCACTCATGTTGAGTGACAACGCCACCACATTTGTAGCGGCATCAGAATACCTTAAGACCATGTCGGAGAATCCCAGGGGAAAGGAATATCTGTTAGATATAAAGTGTAACTAGAAGTTCGTTCCAGCGAGAGCACCATGGTTTGGTGCTATATGGGAAAGGCTGAAGTCATGTCTAAAAAAGATCGTAGGATAAGCCTTGCTCAGTTTTGAGGAACTGGCCTGTGTGCTGGTGGAGCTGGAAGGAATTATCAATGACAGACCATTAAGTTACATGCCTGGGGATTTGAATCAGTTGGAAATCTTAACCCCTAACCATTTGATCCTTGGATGAAAGCTCAAATCCTTCTCAAGGGAAGTAGTAAATTGGGAAGAGATCTCCGGTGACCCTACCTATGGACGGAGAGAGTTAACAGAGGAAAGATTCCTATATATATCCAAGTTGTGTGACGACTTGTTGAAGAGATGGGAGAGGGAATATTTAACAACGTTAAGAGAGACCCACCGAGTAGGAATGGTGCATGGCTCTTGGCCCAGGATAGGGGAAGTTGCCCTCATTCATGACGAGGGGCCAAGGAGCAAGTGGAAGTTGGCCAAGTGATCGAGTTACACATGGGGAGAGACAAGGTCCCAAGAGTGGCTACTCTAAGAACGGCACATGGCCAGCTTATGAGACCTGTAATTAAGTTATACCCTCTAGAGCTGTGGCAGGAGATAAGGAAAACTAATCCTCCGATAGATGACATTCAGTCATGCACCCGCCCGAGCAGAAGGACTGCCCAATTAGCTGCAGAAGCCAGAAAGGCGTTGATAAGAACAGGACTATTGTAAATAATGTAAGAATAAGTTTTCTTGCGGGGAGGTATGTCAAAACTTCGACAAGAGAGATTGTACTTTTCTGCAAGTTGTGGTATAGTTTTATGTATTCTCTTTAAATTTACATAAAGTGGAAATGTGTATTATGTAGAAGAAGGATATTATGTTTTGTTGTTTGTATTCAGTAGTGAAAAACGTTGTTTTAGCTATTTCGTGTGTTTAATTGTAAGTATACTTGTAATATTGCTTAACTACCGGTATTGGTTGTCGTACGGTAGTTAGTCGAAGGTTTGGTTTCGGTCAAAGACGGCCGTGAACTCAGTCGCTTCATAGCTGTAACGTAGTGTCGATCTAGCTAGTGGAGGACTCAAGAATGCAGCCATAACTGTCAGTATCTACAAATCCATTTAAGTATTCCTATGCATCTTAAAGTACATTTAGGGAAACTTTCTTTAGGAGATATGCATATCGAAATGTAAGTAGAATTTCTTGAGGTGTGCTTTAGATGAGGGTAGTGAAATAGAGACTGTGCTCACGCCAGTCTAACTGTACATCAAGCTAGGAACAATTGCATACGCCAATAGTAAGTTCATATTGTCAGTTTAGTTAATAAACACAAAACAATGCGTTAACATAATCACAATTTAAACTAGCATAAGAGTGAAGTAACCTGGGTGTCATAGCATAAGACTTAGGCTACGATTTGGGTCAGTACGTTTCAGATCGTTTAAGCTATACGACAATGCTATACTTATTCTGAATGAGTCAGAATACTTGTGGACGAACTGCTGGGCGACTTTCCCTTCTGCATGGTCTACATCGATGACATCCTCATATTTAGCCCCAACCTCAAGCAACATCCTTAAGATGTCAAAAGGGTGCAGCAGATACTTAAAGAAAAGTGACTCATAGTAAGGGAAGACAAGTGTGAATGGGTAAAGAAAACCGTGGAATTCCTGGGACATCAAATAACCCAGGCAGCTTTAAACCCCTCCCAGAGAAAGTAAAAGCAATTACCGACTTCCCCCATAGATTTATCCCAAATACTGCTAAAATGATGAGTCCAATCTACACATGTTTACAAGGAAAACATAAAAAATTAAGTTGGTCAGATGTTCAAGGTAAAGCATTTCTTTCAGCAAAACAAGCAAAAACCTTTACAGCCACATTAACCTTCCCTCTACCCCATAGGTCTCTCACTTTGATGACTGATGCAAGCAGCATAGCGGTGCTAGAGCAGGGCACAGGTGATGGTCGTCGGCCGTTGGTGTTCTTTAGCAAGAACAACATCAATGGAACAAAAGTACTCCACATTCGATGGGGAACTCCTAGCAGTCCACAAAGCAATCCATCACCTTCACCACATGCTTGAAGGACAGCAGTTCATCATACAAACAGACCAACTCTTAATGCATGCCTTCGCAAAGACAGCAGAAGCATGTGGTCAGCACAACAACAGCACCACCTAACAGCAATAGCTGAATGCTCCTGCACCATCAAGTATTTAAAGGGTTAAGCAAACACCGCACTTTCAGGATAGCCTATCCTGAAATAGCAGAGGCGCAAAGAGACATGGACCTACAGCAACTGTGGCAGGACAACCCCACACTTATGTGGAGCAACTTTTCAATCAACAATGGAAAGACGACCATCACCTGCAAAACAAGTACTGGACACCCTCACCCCTACGTGTCAGAAGGCCTCATAAGAAAGGCTTTTAACCTCGCCCACAACCTGTCCCACCCATCAGGCCATGCAACCACCCGAATTTTAGCAGAGTGGTACATCTGGAGGGGAATGAAAAAGGACATAAAAAACTGGATGAGAGAATGCTTTCTGTGTCAGACGTCAAAGATAACGAAGAACGTAGAGAGCAGAACAGGAGAGTTCCACACAACACACTGCAGGTCAAAGTCGCAACAGACTCTAAAGTATTTGTACGAACATTACCTTAATGATTTTGACTGGTTCTACAAAGCTGATGATGATACGTAAGTCATCATCTTGAAAATTGTGCGATGGAAGGAAGAAAACAAGTCCATTAAAAGGTCCACTTTAATAAAAAGGCTGAACTTCTATGTGAAGTTAATTCAGAACTGGTTGCTGGTGGGCTTGTTGTCGGAAAGAAGGAATTTCCTGTGTCAGAAGTAACTACAGGTATGCTGTCTTCCTTCTCCTATCCTCCCCGCTATTCAAGAAACCCTGAGGACATAAATTAAATAAGAAAAAGGTAGAGGCAAGCTCTGCTAAATCACTCAATAATTCAATAAATAAACTCAGTGGTTAAATTTAAAATTAAC
>NC_089742.1:23048318-23050818 GCF_040412425.1 Macrobrachium rosenbergii
CACACTCTCTCTTTACCGATTTCTCTTATCTACTCCGCTGCACTTTGGTCAAATTGCACAGGTGTTTTATCCCCTCTCATCTATTTCACTTTTGGCCAGAGGGCACAGATGTTATAGCCATCACACACACAGACGCACACATGAGCTCAAAATTCTTTTTTAATATTGCAAAGTTACAAAATTGTGTTGTGTCAACAATAAAACTGAGGTAATAGTTTTGTAATTGCTTTCTTAGTTTCTTTGGTTGTCGAAACCAGCGTTTTTGAAGCAATTCTTAATAGTAAAGGTACAGAATGCTATAATCAGTTTCAAAACAATTGATCGAATTATTGATATCTGCAGCCATCTACGGCAACAGTAAAAAAATAAATGGTACTAAGTAGACAGAAGTAAATAGTCTACCCAAGTTTGACCCTTTAGGCTGTGCGTTTGTTCATACTCAGTAATATATCACATATTTTCTCACTACAGAGACCTACGATAACCTTTATTTTTCATCCTCTTTGTCCCTTTTGGCGGTTGTTCCGTATAGTATGATTTGCACGATACACTCTGGAGACTCAATTTGGCAGTCCTTTTGGACCCCAGTTTCAGAGCTTTCTACTCTTCACATCTTCAACCATTCCTTTTGACCATTTGCCACCTACCATTAAAATTCTTCAACTTTACTTTGTTCCATTCTCGCCCCTGATTTAAAAACAAATCCTTCGTGTCATTCACTCAAGAATCTGCTATAAATGTGACTCAGTAGTCTGGCTGATCTGCTTAATACTCTTACTAATGACTCATTTTTCCCTGGCAGTGTCTTACTAACTCAGGAATACTTGTTGGTAATTCAAGGGATGATTTGGGATGGCACAGGTTTCACAATAAACCTCCTCGGGATTACATTCAAGGGATATGGCAGATATTGTACCCAAATACGATGATTTACCCATATGGCAAGGTTAGCTCCAGGAAAGCACAAGTAACCATTATCATTTAAAAGAGATCAATTGATACTGTTGAACATTTTACCTTTTCATTATGGTTATATATGGAAGGATATATCAGTGCATTATTCTGAATCGAATGATTACTTATCAGTAAGTTCACCACAAAACCTAAGTCACGGTTCGTATGTATGTGCAAGGGTCATTTAAGAAGTTGTTGGCCTTGGAAGGGAAGTATTAAAGAAGGAAGATATTGCTTGCACCTTTTTTCAGCAGTTTTTCCCAAATTGAGTGTACTGGGTCCCGTGATGCTCAAGCAGAGCTATGCTGTTGTAAAAGAAGGTTGCATTGCTAATGGTGCATCCACACTGCAGTAAAAAATATAGTTAACAGACGTCTGTAACTTATCATACACACATCACAAACAGGCTGAATACATGTCAAAGACTTATTGGTAGTCCTGACTGGTGCTTCATACTATTATCCAGCACATACCAAAGATTTGTTTTTCAGTTTCGATCGTTCCCTTATTTTCAACCTGTTTGTGATATGGATGCGATTGGTGCCGACTTGTGTTCATGACATGTTTTATTGTAATGTGGACGCACACTAAGCCTGCAAAAGCTCCAACTCAGTAAGGGTGTTTTCACCGCTGATTCCAAAATGTTGACCGCGTTTGTGGAACCCAGTTTTATGAAACAGATAGAGGTCAGATAGCGTGAAGTTGTTGGGAAGGGGAAGAAGGCAACAATTTATAGCCAAAGTTGGCCACCTCAGCCATTCTCACTTGCTCAGTAGAAATGGGCTGCTGTCCTGAGCACAAGACTGTCTGCTCGTATCTCTCCAATGCATAACCTCTTCATTACTCTCTTCAACAGTTCTCATTAGCAATGCTCTCCAGTAATGGTCTGATCCGTTTTGAAGTAGTCTGTCTTGATCAACACCTACTGAATCGTTGTGGTTACCTTGCTGGCTCTGAATTTCTGCTTTAAGTGGTAAATTTATGCTTCATCCTAAGGCATGACCCACAGTATAAACTGCCCGAATCGACTTGAAGCAAGCCAAAAGTGTCCAGGAAGTTGATACTCTGGCTAGACTCTGTTATGGTGTCAGCTTTCTTGGTATGAAGACAACTTGCTCATTCCCAAAATGTCTGTAAAAATAACAAACAGAGTGCCCAAAGCAAGAACTTTTTCCCGTGGTCTGGTTTATGAGCTGAACAGTTTCAACGTTCAGTAAAAACAGTTGGAATCATAGCCTTCAATTGCATGTACTTATTTATAGCCCAGTTTTTTGTTATTTTCTTTATTTTGAGATTTGAGTAATATTCAAAGGGCTTTGCTTGCAAAAGGCATAAACTCGAATCAGTTTGTTGTAGCCACTAAAAAAAATCTTTTGCTTCAACTTTTTTTTCTTGGAGAGTCCAAAACTTTTTAACGACTTTACATACATTCATATATATGTGCATATATATGCATATATATATATATATATATATATATATATATATATATATATATATATATATATATATATATATATATATATATATATATATATATATATAT
>NC_089742.1:23053318-23092649 GCF_040412425.1 Macrobrachium rosenbergii
CATCCACAAAGGCCATAATATAACTTGGAGCCTCAATCAATCAGTATATGAGGCACATCTCTTTGTGTCTTATAATAATAATAATAATAATAATAATAATAATAATAATAATAATAATAATAATAATAATAATAATAATAATAATAATGTGGATAGCAAAGAGATTAGCAGTCACCAGTGACAAACAATTCATCTCTTTAGTTGAATGCAACCGTTTTCGCCTAATGCCGACATGTGACCTGATACATGACCTTCCTTCCTCAGAACCTGAAGCGGTTTAAGAAGCCAAAGGTGGACGAAAGCGGAAGTGAGAGGGAAGGAAATAGGACAGGAAGTCCACCATCATAGAATACGTTCTTGAAAACACTTTCTGATTTTATTTCATTCAGTAAAATGCTGTCTGTTCTTTTGTTAAGTGTGAAATATTATTAATGGCAAAAGAAACGACGACGATGGTGATAAAAATATTTATTTAATCGATCATACATAAATGACGAATGCTTTATTGATATAATTTTCATCTTTATTATTGCCATTACTTCAGGAATACAGTTACTGTATCATTATTTTAACTATCGTTTACTATTTTCATTGTTATTACTTGTAGTAATAGCAATTGATTTAGTAGTAGTGTTAAATAATGAGTTTTAGACATTAAAATATTGAGACAAAGTAAAACAAGTGACTCATGAACTTCATTATTCCTATTTTCATCCCGAGAGGCTGAGGACGTTCTTCTGTTTTCAAGAACTCTGAAATTTAATAATCTGCCCAAAGTAAGCTCGCAAGGGCTAGAGCCCTTTCCGATCACGCTTATCATTTAATTTGATTTTATGAAATTTAGGCTGTCAGGCCAAGCAATGGGTCACTTTCGGTCATTCAGTGCTTAAGACAATGAAAACAGGGAGTTGGAGTGGCTGGACAACACAGTTAAGAGATCCAGAATATTCAGATGACCTACAAGGATCCTGAGGTGGAATTGAGGAGAAAACACCACAGTTGCACTAGGAATTAATAGTTAGAGAGGTTGGACAGCAAGATTTGAGAAAGGAAATGGGAAAGAAGGCAAAGGAAAAGGCTACACAGTGGGGGCAGCTAAGGGCTGAAGGGTTACTGCAAACACCTTATATTAGTGCCTACTGTGCACTACGTGAGGTGCACTGATGGCACTACTCATCTATGGGGCCCTTGAGGAGATGAGAGACGAGAGAGACTGCAACCATTACACACAATGCCATATATTAACACTTTCTATATATCACTGGCCTTCAGATGATGGCTCTGTGTTGTGCTCACATTCAGCATAGCTTCCAATTTACGAATCTTCTTGAAAGGTTACCGTGCAGGCATATTTATTATGCTGCTCCTCTGATCACAAATGCAATTTGAATTCACACTGGCCTCTGGCTTCATATGTTTCATGCACGCGTATCAACATCCTTCATATCGTTCATGTACTTCATTTGCATTCTTCATTCAATAAGAAGTCATTTTCTGAAGAACGACTTCGGTTCATCTTGTACTACTCACTAACAGTAGTGCTGTCATAGTCTTACTTCTTTCAGCTGGAGGCGCTGAGAGCTGCCCTTCCTTTGCTATTCTTTCTGCACTCATCAGATGAGGTTCCAAACCGTCACCCTTGCTTCCATCTAATGGTCACAGGAGTATTTACATGAAGGCAAATAGTCTGATATTTATTTTTGGGTACACACTGACACAATACATTGCTGACAAGTATTCTATTGCGTGCTTTATTATTATATTGTACAGTATTAAGATTCGAAACCTTTACTTTCATTCGATTTCCGTGCACAAACCTACTGCATGCTTACATAATAACATAAGAGAAAGTTTCTTATTGTAAATATATACATGCACAGACAACACACACATATATATATATATATATATATATATATATATATATATATATATATATATATATATATATATATATATATATATATATATATATATATATATATAAGTAGGGTAAAAGATGCTATTTGGCGTCCTGGTGTCCTAAACATTTGGCATCCTCAAGAAAGGGTGTCATTTGGCGTCCTCAATTATTATTATTATTATTATTATTATTATTATTATTATTATTATTATTATTATTATTATTGTAGTAGGGTAAAAGGTGCCATTTGGCGTCCTGACATCCTGAACATTTGGCGTCCTCAAGAAAGGGTGTCATTTGGCGTCCTCAGTTATTATTATTATTATTATTATTATTATTATTATTATTATTGTTGTTGTAGTAGGGTAAAAGGTGCCATTTGGGGTCCTGGCATCCTGAACATTTGGTGTCCTCAAGAAAGGGTGTCATTTGGTGACCTCAATTATTATTATTATTATTATTATTACTATTATTATTATTATTATTATCATTATTATTATTATTTTATTCTTATATTTTTGCTGAAGAAAATAACATGCATATATAAAAAAAATTATGAAGTAGGGTAAAAGGTGCCAAGGCTCCGAACTGATATGAGAGAGACCTACTGCGTGACTCATCAACGGCCGTATGACTGATGAGTTGAACCAATATAAACTATCTGTTATTAATCCCACTTTATTGATAAGAGTCTGATTAGGTATCTGCTGCTGATATGATTTAGACCCACTGCGTGACTCATGAACAGGTGTATGACTGATGAGATTTGAACTGATATAAACTATCTGTTATTAATCCCACTTTATCGATAAGAGTCTGATTAGGTATCCACTGCTGACATGAGAGAGACCCACTGTGTGACTTATGAACAGGTGTATTACTGATAAGAGTTGAACCAATATAATCTATCTGTTATTAATCCCACTTTATCGATAAAAGTCTGATTAGGTATCCGCTGCTGATATGAGAGAGATCCACTGCATGACCCATGAACAGCTGTATGACTTCATACGGACATTGCAATGTACATCTCTCTGAGATATACAGCTTTAACTCTCCACTTGACTGTTAAAAGTCACACGTTTTAACACGCTTTCGATCGCGCTCATTGTCAGTGTCACTTAACCTATGTCTTCTTCTTATGGGATAATAAAAACAGATTCTACCTATCCACTCATTTTATTGGATAAAGCAGTATACATTAACAAGTACATGAATCTTGGGGTTCTCGCGACACACATTCCAATACAATACCACCACGAGTTGTTATAACCAACCTTAAACCTCTAAATAATTTTACAATAAATGACCATAAGCTTCCAAATCTAGTATGTCGTACAGCCTGACATTCCTCCCCCTCCCCCTTCTTCTCCCCCTCTTCCGCTAGTGTTCTGCGTAGAAGAACTCGTCTTCCTCCTCCTCCTCCTCCTCCTCCTCCTCCTTGACCATTCATCCCAAGGAAGAAAAATAAAATGGCTTAGGAAAACCGAACGTCTGCAAAAATTAAAAATGATGTGATGTATATTAGCAACATTTTTAAAAATGGAATTAATCATTACCTTTTATTTAAAGAACGCGCGCACTCCTTGTATGTAAGAACTCGTTTAATGCCTGAACTCCAGTGTGAACATCGCACCGTCTTGAAAAATTTGTAATAGTATTCTGTCACCCATCTGTCATTACTTTTCAAACGACTCGGGGAGAAGACGACACTCATTAACAACAAAACCGATTTTAACCCTCTATGACTCGTACAGTGAACTAAGAAAACACAGTAAAGACCGCACTTGTAAGAATTATTAGGCTGTATCTGCCTTACAGACCAGCGAAGGGTAAAATCCGAATGCGCACCGAGAAAAGATGAGAAGCTACCCGAATAAATTTGCGGGTTTATACCGTAACTGTCAAAAAAAGTAGATTGTATCTCTAGGCGAACAGTCTATATAAAAACACACCCAATGTCCGACAAGGTCAATACTAGAAGTTGAAGGTAGAGTATTAGATATAAAAACTAGAGGTTTAATTCTATTCGCAGGTATTTTAAAGGCACCCACTTCATCTGAAGCGAACACACCTAAATATTTAATAAGACTCCCTAGTGAACCCTGCAAAACTGTCTCAATTTCTTTCGTATCCATCACACCTAGCCCCTAACATCGCACTGAATGACTCTATCTGAATCGATGGTTAAAATACCTTTCGTGTCACCGAACATAAAAAAATGCAAGGGTTTGGTGCAACCATGCCCAGCTTTATAGATATTCTCAAACTGGCCGAAATTTCAATGGGCATGGAATCTTCCACCTCTTCTGTAATGAAGCTGAAACAGTAGATGGCTCTCCCATTTTTAAAACTATTATAGGTTATGAGATTATCATGTCCCCCTCCTATTGACTTTTGAGTCTCGTAATACAATTGCGTGATAGTATTAGGAAAATTACAGTTGATGTGATACACTGTATTCCTATTAACTGTGATGTGCACATTATTCAAGTCATAAGCTCCGAAATATAAACTATTGGCCGCGTAATTCCCTGAAAATGTTTGCATGCTTATCATGGCCAGTGTAATCTTTTCAAGTATTGAAAGGTTGATTTATTAAAATGGAATCCTCATTCTGCCCTATAACATACATTTTATATAAAGTCTTATCAAATATATATTGTATCGGGTTAACTGCTAGAGCGGTGTTTAAAGCGGACATGGCGTTATAATGAGGGGTAACCCGATCAATCCACAACTTGGCCTTTTCTATATTCAGATCATTTAAGTGTCTGTCTGTGTGTGCACCCATCACCCAGTTGTTATTTGCAATTTCGAGTCTTATTCTCAAAGCCATGGAATCCAGCAAATACATGTCTATACTCACCAGATCTATGAGGAGGGGAAAGTATGTGTGAACCCCTGTCTTAACGGAGCTCATCACCCGAGATTCCCACCTACTCAGCTGTCCGAAAGAAGCGGCGGTATAAGTCTGTGTAACACCATGCATAAAGTTAAAGTCATCGTGGAAAAACCCGCTTATACCAACAGTTGGTAGTGCGCTGGTTTTAACGCTCTTGAGCATTTTTATGTATGATTGATAGTTAAAAACAGGACTTGATTCCACCAACTTTTCATTCAAGAAAACAGAGACAGATTTAAAAAGCGTATTACTTATACCATTAACCAGTGCAATATGCACATTGTCCGCTAGCCGCATGCCGCCCCTGGCCACTGTAATGTATAATTCCAAAGCTATATTCGATAAATCCAAGAAGGAACCAGTAATACCATAATACGAAACTCGATATAGCTGTCAGTCAGGATTCGATTTACTGAATTGTCACTCAGTGTGAAATCCAACCTTTCCCTCGAATTAATCGAGCTTTCTATAATCCTACGTCTGTTCACATTCGGGAACAATTCTGAGATACCTGCGATATAGGAGGAGACAGGAACCTTGTTACCCGTCCCTGGCACGTTAGGAACAATGCCCGCCATTCCTGAAAAAAAATACAAGAGGAGAGAGAATGTGTGCGTGCATGCCAACACTGACAATGTAAAAAGCTTATTGTTTCTCTTTTGTTTCTGTTTCCTAATAGTAGCAGTTAAGACTTGCACCATCGACGGATGGTCTCTAGTTTGTCACTTTTTCATCAGTTGTATTTCAACAGAGATCTTTCGCATTCACAATTGATCCCTGATCCCCTTTTCCTGTCAAGAGAGAACAACCAGATTTACAGAACAGCAGCACCAATATGCAGTAAATATTTTGCCTCGCTGTTGAACTTTTCAGTTCCATAGGTCCTTCCTTATACGACAGCCTCCTGGAGGATGTCATGTAATTGGAACTTCATGGAACTTCAGGAGTTCAAGTGAAGATTCGCCTCGCATTCTGATACATTTTTATCTGTTTATTAATTTATTTTTTCTTTTTTGATAAGTGATATCCTTTCTTTCTTCATTTCCCTTTATTTCTTCATAATGAAGGCCATATTCTTTGGAAGCTTGAATCTCAAGTCAGTGGCCCATGCGGTGGGCTTGTTCCACATCCATAGGTTTAATCTTCCTAATAATAATAATAATGATAATCTGAACATTTATAAACGTTTCATAGGAATTCAGTTCGTCTTCAACATTTGAATATACATAAACATTTTATACGAATCCAGTTCCTCGATGGAAAAGGTTACTGTTACCTGCTCGTTGAAGGTAGATCTGTTCTGGTACAGTTGATTTGATAACAATAGATTCAAGTATTGTTAAATCATTTTCATTTTGTACCTGTCCTATTCTTGAAAAGATATGTAAAACTTTTATAGAAAATATAGACTTTTCAATAATAAGACAGGTACAAAAAGAAAATGATTTAATAATACTTGAATCTACTGTATTATTATCATATTGGCTGTACCACCGTTAAGCTCCCAAATTGTTTATTGCCTGATGGTCTTCTTGAACTGTTTCTTCTCTCTGTTTGTTTATTTACTTATTTCTCTCTCTCTCTCTCTCTCTCTCTCTCTCTCTCTCTCTCTCTCTCTCTCTCTCTCTCTCTCTCTCTCTCTCTCTCTCTCTCTCTTGCTGTTGCAGCAAAGTTTGATACTGTCGATCGACAACCCTCTCAAGCACGAATTAGCTCCATATAAAAACAACCCCGTAGGGAGGGTATTGCGATCAGTGTGCCTCACGCGGTGCACTGTAGGCATCACTTAAGGCTCTTTGCAGCTTCCGTTCGGCCCCTAGCTGCAACCTCTTTCATTCCTTTTACTGTACCTCTTTCCTTATTCTCTTTCATCCTTCTTTCTATCCACTCTCTTCTAACAATTGTTTCATAGTGCAACTGCTTTGAGGTTTTCCTCCTGTGACACCTTTCAAACCTTTTACTGTCAATTTCCCTTTCAGCACTGACCACATAGGTCCCAGTGCTTGGCCTCTGGCCTAAATTCCATATTCCGTTCCGCTCCATAAGAAAACAAGTGAAATATGAAACCGGAATTTTGAAAGATGAATCAGGGGAAATGTAATGTTATCACCTCAGTGAAGATGACAATATTTAGTATAGGAAATATCAAATCGTGTATGAACACTATTCATGATTCGTGAATTCAGTATCACAAAGTAACTTATAATTTGGAAGTCACTATCCACTATATTACATGGAACTGGAATATATTGTAAAATAACAGAATATAAAAATTACTGATATATATATGCATATATATATATATATATATATATATATATATATATATATATATATATATATATATATATATATATATATATATATATATATTATTAGCCACAATGCCCTCTTAACTTCTCGAATTCTTCGTGCTGTTTTGGATATGCTTGTCACTACAAAGCCTTGAGATCCAGTTGCAAGAAATCGAAGTGGTTGTGACGTCCCCTAGCGGGAAGCGAACCCGTGTCATCGTAATCACAAGGAGGTCACATTGCCGACCTGACCACGAGATGGTGAGGAAGGGTCTATTCCAGCTCCAATAAATGTATCTGGAAACTACAGGTATATGTGTGTGCGAGACGCAATTGACTTTTTTATCCTTCTCGTGGTCAGGTCAGCAACATGAATCCCTTCTTACAATTCCCCACCAACCCATGAATGTTACAACTCCCACCAACCCATGCACGTTACATTTCCCACCAACCCATGAATGTTACAACTCCCACCAACCCATGCATGTTACAACTCCCACCAACCCATGAATGTTACAACTCCCACCAACCCATGAATGTTACAACTCCCACCAACCCATGAATGTTACAACTCCCACCAACCCATGAATGTTACAACTCCCACCAACCCATGCATGTTACAACTCCCACCAACCCATGCATGTTACATGTTACAACTCCCACCAACCCAAGCATGTTACAGTTCTCACCAGCCCATGCATGTTACAACTCCCACCAACCCATGAATGTTACAACCCCCACCAACCCATGCATGTTACATTTCCCACCAACCTATGAATGTTACAACTTCCACCAACCCATGAATGTTACAACTCCCACCAACCCGTGAAAGTTACAACTCCCACCAACCCATGCACGTTACATTTCCCACCAACCCATGAATGTTACAACTCCCACCAACCCATGCATGTTACATTTCCCACCAACCCATGAATGTTACAACTTCCTAACCCATGAACCAACTCCCACCAATGAAAGTTACAACTCCCACCAACCCATGCACGTTACATTTCCCACCAACCCATGAATGTTACAACTCCCACCAACCCATGCATGTTACAACTCCCACCAACCCATGAATGTTACAACTCCCACCAACCCATGCATGTTACAACTCCCACCAACCCATGAATGTTACAGCGCCCACCAACCCATGCATGTTACATTTCCCACCAACCCATGAATGTTACAACTCCCACCAACCCATGAATGTTACAACTCCCACCAACCCATGAATGTTACAATTCCCACCAACCCATGCATGTTACATTTCCCACCAACCCATGAATGTTACAACTCCCATCAACCCATGAATGTTACAACTCCCACCAACCCATGCACGTTACAACTCCCACCAACCCATGCACGTTACAACTCCCACCAACCCATGCATATTACATTTCCCACCAACCCATGAAGGTTACAACTTCCACCAATTTATGCATGTTACAACTCCCACCAACCCATGCACGTTACAACTCCCACCAGCCCATGAATGTTACAACTCCTACCAACCCAAGCATGTTACAACTCCTACCAACGCATGCACGTTACAACTCCCACCAACCCATGCACGTTACAATTCCCACAAAATGCACGTTACAATTCCCACCAACCCATGACCGTTACAATTCCCACCAACCCATGCATGTTACAATTCCCATCAACCCATGCATGTTACAACTCCCATCAACCCATGCATGTTATTATAACCAGCCTGAGTTGGAATCCCGACAGCTTCCTAGTGTATTACCTTTCCAGATTCAATGCTTACAGAAGCAAGCTCATCCAAAATGGCAGGAGGAAATAGAGAGGTTAAGAAGCCAATGGAATTGTTGTTATAATTGTGAGTGAGAGAGTTGCACAAATATGATGAGAGAACTCATGAGATCCTGTGTAGCTCTCATTACCAAAGGCTTCAATAGTAATGAGGGCCAAGTAGGCTCTCGGGAGCTCCTGTAAATCCTTATCATTATATTTTGACAACGAAATCCTTCGGGATTGCAGTCTGCATTCCGTTTGCGATGTTGGTGTATTAATCCACAATGATGACAGTGTAAATATATATTAATATATATACATATATATATATATATATATATATATATACATACATATATATATATATATATATATATATATATATATATATATATATATATATATATATATATATATATATATATATATATATATATATAAAACTTTCGAGAACCTGCTCGATAGAGAAGGAGATTGGGGAAGTTTTCAAAATCTCTCGTGTTGTATATATATATATATATATATATATATATATATATATATATATATATATATATATATATATATATATATATATATATATGTGTGTGTGTGTGTGTGTGTGTGTGTGTGTGTGTATGTATTTATGCGTTACTGCATACATACATTGACATCATTGCAGATTTCATCACCACTTTAGTGCATGATGAGATTATGAGATTTTCATTAATTATTATTATTATTATTATTATTATTATTATTATTATTATTATTATTATTATTATTATTATTATTATTATTAAAAAAATGTTCATTGAAGCATGAGTCTTGAAATGGAGAACAAATCCGCAGTTGTGTATGAGTACATTTTTTCAAAAATAAATCTGATCGATTCCCCTTTTGAAAATGATAATCGAACAGATTCCAGAAAGCTCTCTCTGCATTGATTTTGAATATATGTGCTCATACATAACTGCGGATTTGCTCTCAGTCATTATTATTATTATTATTATTATTATTATTATTATTATTATTATTATTATTATTATTATTATTATTATTATTATTAGGAGGAGGAGGAGGAGGTTTCACCCTTGCCAAAGGGCTCGTCAGGTGGGTTTTAACCTTCCCGTATTTTGAAAATAGGGAAAGACATGGAACCCACGACCCCAACTACCTCCCTCACGTCAAAGACAACGACCAAATCAGCCCATAGATCGAGTGGTGTTGGAAACAGTCATATCTTGCAGAGGGATACAGCGAACATGAACCCTAACAGTGAACGATTAAGCTGGAATTATGCCAGCACTCTCTGTGCGCAGCTATCCGGTTTCGATGACGGAGGTATTAAATTACCATATTAGAGGTTGACTATGTCTTGAAGTGGTATACTCATGTTAAAATTGGCCCAATTGCTACTGGTTTCCTTAAGGAGGCTTAGGCCAACACCAAAAAGGTGGGCAGAAATCCAGCTTCGATAACGGAGGCATTAACTTAACATACTAGAGGTTGCCTATGTCTCGAAGTGGTATACCCGTGCTAAAATTAGCCCAACTGCCACTGATTTCCTTAAGGATGCTTAGGCCAACACTAAAAAAGGTGGGCAGAAATCCAGCTTTGATAGCAGAGGCATTAACTTAACATACTAGAGGTTGCCTATGTCTCAAAGTAGTATACCCACACTAAAATTGGCCCAACTGCCACTGATTTCCTTAAGGAGGCTTAAGCCAACACCAAAAAGGTGGGCAGAAATCCAGCTTCGATAACAGAGGCATTAACTTAACATACTAGAGGTTGCCTATGTCTCGAAGTGGTATACCCACACTAAAATTGGCCCAACTGCCACTGATTTCCTTAAGGAGGCTTAGGCCAACACCAAAAAAGTGGTATACTCTTGAAGTGGTATACTCATGTTAAAATTGGCCCAATTGCTACTGATTTCCTTAAGGAGGCTTAGGCCAACACCAAAAAGGTGGGCAGAAATCCAGCTTCGATAACGGAGGCATTAACTTAACATACTAGAGGTTGCCTACATCTCGAAGTGGTATACCCATGCTAAAATTAGCCCAACTGCCACTGATTTCCTTAAGGAGGCTTAGGCCAACACCAAAAAAGGTGGGCAGAAATCCAGCTTTGATAGCAGAGGCATTAACGTAACATACTAGAGGTTGCCTATGTCTCAAAGTAGTATACCCACACTAAAATTGGCCCAACTGCCACTGGTTTCCTTAAGGAGGCTTAGGCCAACACCAAAAAGGTGGGCAGAAATCCAGCTTCGATAACAGAGGCATTAACTTAACATACTAGAGGTTGCCTATGTCTCGAAGTGGTATACCCACACTAAAATTGGCCCAACTGCCACTGATTTCTTAAGGAGGCTTAGCCAACACCAAAAAGGTGGGCAGAACCAGCTTTGATAACAGAGCATTAACTTAACATACTAGAGGTTGCCTATGTCTCAAAGTGGTATACCCACACTAAAATTGGCCCAACTGCCACTGATTTCCTTAAGGAGGCTTAAGCCAACACCAAAAAGGTGGGCAGAAATCCAGCTTCGATAACGGAGGCATTAACTTGACATACTAGAGGTTGCCTATGTCTCAAAGTGGTATACTCACACTAAAATTGGCCCAACTGCCACTGATTTCCTTAAGGAGGCTTAAGGCCAAACACAAAAAAGGTGGGCAGAAATCCAGCTTCGATAACGGAGGCATTAACTTAACATACTAGAGGTTGCCTATGTCTCAAAGTGGTATACCCACACTAAAATTGGCCCAACTGCCACTGATTTCCTTAAGGAGGCTTAGGCCAACACCAAAAAGGTGGGCAGAAATCCAGCTTTGATAACGGAGGCATTAACTTAACATACTAGAGGTTGCCTATGTCTCAAAGTGGTATACCCACACTAAAATTGGCCCAACTGCCACTGATTTCCTTAAGGGAGGCATATTTAAGCCAACACCAAAAAGGTGGGCAGAAAACCACTGATAACGGAGGCATTAACTTGACATACTAGAGGTTGCCTATGTCTCAAAGTGGTATACTCACACTAAAATTGGCCCAACTGCCACTGATTTCCCTTAAGGAGGCTTAGGCCAACACCAAAAAGGTGGGCAGAAATCCAGCTTCGATAACGGAGGCATTAACTAACATACTAGAGGTTGCCTATGTCTCAAGAGTGGCAGCAAAATTGGCCCAACTGCCAACTTAAGGAGGCTTAGGCCAACACCAAAAAGGTGGGCAGAAATCCAGCTTCGATAACAGAGCATTAACTTAACATACTAGAGGTTGCCTATGTCTCAAAGTGGTATACTCACACTAAAATTGGCCCAACTGCCACTGATTTCCTTAAGGAGGCTTAGGCCAACACCAAAAAGGTGGGCAGAAATCCAGCTTCGATAATGGAGGCATTAACTTAACATACTAGAGGTTGCCTGTCTCGAAGTGGTGTACCCACGCTAAAATTAGCCCAACTGCCACTGATTTCCTTAAGGAGGCTTAGGCCAACACCAAGAAGGTGGGCAGAAATCCAGCTTTGATAATGGAGGCATTAACTTAACATACTAGAGGTTGCCTATGTCTCAAAGTGGTATACTCACACTAAAATTGGCCCAACCGCCACTGATTTCCTTAAGGAGGCTTAGGCCAACACCAAAAAAGGGGGGCAGAAATCCAGCTTTGATAACAGAGGCATTAACTTAACATACTAGAGGTTGCCTATGTCTCAAAGTGGTATACCTACAGTAAAATTGGCCCAACTACTACTGATTTCCTTAAGGATGCTTAGGCCAACACCAAAAAGGTGGGCAGAAATCCAGCTTTGATAACGGAGGCATTAACTTAACATACTAGAGGTTGCCTATGTCTCAAAGTGGTATACCCACACTAAAATTGGCCCAACTGCCACTGATTTTCTTAATGGGGCTTAGACCAGCACCAAAAAGGTGGGCAGAAATCCAGCTTTGATGACAGAGGTATTAACATACCATACTAGAGGTTGCCTATTTCTCGAAGTGGTATACCCATGCTAAAATTAGCCCGACTGCCACTGATTTCCTTAAGGAGGTTAGGCCAACACCAAAAAGGTAGGCAGAAATCCAGCTTCGATGACGGAGGCATTAACATACCATACTAGAGGTTGCCTTCTTGAGGCCACATCGGACATCATTGAGGAAAAGGACATTCTCCTTCAAGGAAAATCCATCAGAGTTGGTAAAAGATTCTGGTGCAGTTTTTTCTTTAAAGTATGTGATGGCCTTTTGAAAGGTTGTTTTGCTGCTTGGCGAATTATCATTATTACAAGCTTTATGTGCGTGCTACGCTGTGCTGGAACTCGGCGCTGTATGTCATGTCTCCCCCACCCTCCCGATCCTCTACCTACCCTGCCCCCACCTGGGGTGGACAAACAGGTTTGCAGGAGGAGGGTGGATGTGTAATGTCTCCTCTAACCTCCTGATCTCCTACATACCCCGCCCCCACCCAGGGTGGGCAAACAAGAAAGATCCACTCTGATTTTATTATTATTATTATTATTATTATTATTATTATTATTATTATTATTATTATTATTATATACTGTAATAGTAATAATAATACTGATTCACTTCTCTAGATACTTAGAAGGCTTGCCCGAAAGACTTGTTCCTAAACAACTGGTGAAAATTGGAGCAAGGTTAAGTTAAAGAAGTTGAACACCTAAGTGGGAGAAACCAAAGGAATCAGATATAAATTAAAAGGTAAAAACATTGCAGCTGGGGCCCAAGAATGGACCCTCCCAAGAACCTTGACTACCATCTACTGTGTGGCACTCAAGGCATACTGTAAGTGGTACATTGAGGTTTGTGGAACCCAGAAGACTAGTGGCAGTCAAATTCCAAAAATATAGGAATTGTATAATGGAGATACAAGTCAGAGGATAATATACCAGTTGACTGGAATGCCGTGAGGCGGTTTGGTCATGTGGAAAGTATGGAGTGCGATACTTTTGGTGAAATGTGTACAGTATGGGTACAGGAAGTAGATGGGGTGGGAAAGCTGTAGAGGATATGGACGAGAGTCGTAAGCTATTCTTTCCATGGTGGTAGGATGGGGAGCTGCACCTGCCTTTAAAGGTGGAGCCTTGGGGCTTTCGCTCGCTTATCATGGCCCTGTTGTGCTGGAAATTTTGGGCTTTTCTTCGAAATGGCAAAGGTGAAGGTTCGGAAAGGAATAAAAATAAGGGGGCTTATATATATATACGCGTTTATTTATAAGCTCTCTCTCTAGATATATATATATATATATATATATATATATATATATATATATATATATATATATATATATATATATATATCTAGAGAGAGCTTATAAATAAACGCGTATGTATTATAAAATTATTTTTCCATCTGTGTGTATACACAAACAGAAATTTCTAACTGTTTGTGTAAGTGTATCGACGTACACCTTAATCAATGCACCGAGCGCACACAAACTACAACTATTCATTTCTCCAAAGTAAATAGGAAAAACATTTGCTTTGATTAGATGTGACACCAGGTTTTAACTAACTCCCGAAAACGAATCATATTTTGCAATCTGTTTGATGTTTTGAATGTATCAGTCATTCATGTGAGGTCTGTGTGACAACAGGCAAAATTTTAATGAATTAAAGAAGATCGTACACATCCTTGTTATATTTACTTCTCGATTTAGCCCTACGATTCGTCATTCTCTTCTTCTTCTTCTTATTCCCCCTCCTCGCGGCTGAGCTAGCGAGTGTACGACGTACTCTACCTGCCACCTTTTTCCTGACGACCCTCCCACTTCCATTTAAAATTCGCCGGCCCGTGCTTTTGAGAGATGTCACTCCATGTCTTTTTAAAAATTCCCGCAAGGGCAACGATCATTCACTACATCGGAAAGCACCGATCTGCCAAACTCTTTAACAGAAGGTTTAGCAACATTCAACAAAAAAGGGAGTACCCTATGTGCAATGCTGGCAATTGCCGAAAATACACCTCCGCCTCTCCTATGACTCGGATAGAAAACTGAAATGTCTTCTAAACTCCCTCTCTTCCTTAAAGGTTCAGACAGGAATAATGTTTTAAATTCCACCTCAGAGGGTGGAGCGAAGACAACTCACATACCTGTTAACTAAAAAAAAAACTTTTAATCTCCTCCCCTGTTTTTGTTAAGCAGAGCGCGTTTGAACGTTCCTAATTACGCGAGATTGCGAAAGTAAATAATGAAAAAGACTGAAAAGAAGGTGTTTTTATACGTACCTCCCTATCTGGGTCTTATATGAAGCACGCAGGTGACACGCGAACCGTTATTGAAATGGATACGCCTCCCATTCTGGTCCGTGATAACGATCGAAATCTGTTCCAGGATGTTCGTGTTCAATGCTTTGTATATCGTATTGTGTATCCCCTTCCCTTTACCACTCTCTAATGTGAAACAATCCAATATATTTACTAGTTCACCTCCAAAAACAGTCGGTTGAACGATATCTGTGTACACGTACATATAATCTACACCACAATTATCGGGTAAGGAATTGTCAGAGAGATGTGCATTCAATGCCTCGAGGCCGTAAACTTCGTACTCTGTATTATTTTTAAAACCTAACAACCTAGCAGCTTTATCGCTGAATTTGACAGTCACACTTCTAATATCCCCCTCCTTAATGTTGCTCCTCCTAACGTGAGGGATGATAACTCTCCTGTTATCTTCATCCCAACCAAATATATTATTGCTGTTGAAAACGTTTTTGTATTCACTGTCAAAATAGACTTTTAAATGTTCAAAAACATCTTTGTTAAGCGTCCTCACCAACCTTTTCATATCCCCGCTAACATAGCTGTCGTTGGTCTATAGCTATAGGCATGCTTATCGTTTTTAGCACGATCAGTAACAAAGTAGAGGGTGAATTCTTCATGTCTCGATAATACAGGGTAATAAACGCCCGGAAACATGACCGAAGCAAGACCTACTTCATATTCGCTACCATTGGCAGGAATATAGGGGTGGGTAACCTATTCACAAACCCTGACGGGGAGTTATTTTCATACTTGTCCAGGCTGCCGAGACTGCTCGCATTTAAAATGTGTTCACCCGCCATACTGATAATGTACTGCACACAATTTCCTTCATCTAGGTCTTATATGAAGGGTGCATGACACGGTTTTACCTTTAATAAACTTGACGTCTTCCCCCTTCTGATGCGTTACATCAATCGCGATGTAATCCACTGCATTCACGTTTAAAGGTTTATAAACAGCATTATGTACACCTCTACTCGGTGCACATTCCAATGCAAAACAATCCAGGACGTTTGCAGTTTTATCACCCAGCGATGAAGGTTGAATAATGTTGGAATGTAAGTACACAGTCAATGCTGTGATCGTTGAGATAAGAAATTCTGGAGCAATGATTTCTCATTGCCCCTGAACCATAAATCGTATATGTCAGTTCTGTGTTAAACCCTAATATACTCGCACTGCTGTAACACTAAACTTTACAGTGACTTAAACAATTCCTTCTACTTTCGCCACCACGGCATTCACGTATGTGAGACTCATCCTCTTCAAATCATCGTTCCATGAAAATAGTCCTTCCCTACGCATAACACCTCGAATGTATGCACCGTAAAATGTTTCCAACTGTTCTGTAACGTCCGTATTGAGTGCTCTGATCAATCTATTCATATCTCCCGCTAATAATCCAATGGCGGGAACATACGTGAAACCGTACGAGCGAGGTGCCAAACTCTGATTTAAGGTTGCTTTAAAATGAATTGTGAAATCTCTATCTTCAGATGTGACAGCATAGTATTCATTTGGGAGTGTAACCCCTATAACACCCATTTCATTTTCCACCTCTTTTGATAGAGTTATGGGAGTCGACAATTTGTTTGTAAATTTACAGGGCTGGTTTTCGGGAAATAAATCTAGACACAACCCGCAATAACATCAGTCATAGGAGGGTAGTGGAAGGGGCACTCATCAGACAGATTAAGGTGATAGAAGGAAACAAAGGATTTACCTCAGAAGATCCCATAAGCCGATCTTTAATATTAAAAGAAGCTAAGATCGACCCTTCTCACCTGGAGGTTAGGTCTCCTGCCAAACAGACCGATGGTGACTACTCACATACCACAAGGGTTAATACCACTGACCATCTGATCAGGATATCAGACCGCAATGAGGAGATTAACAACTCTCAAAAGAATGGAAACCAGGACAGCCACCATATAAATGACAGCACAGGGAGAAGAAGTTCCAGAAGATTGCTGGGCCTTGACCCAGCCTGACTACCTCATCTCTTAAAAAAGGGTCACAGTTAGGGCCTGAAAGTGCTCGAGTTTAAAAGTAACATGTAACTATTTACAAGTAAACAAATTATACACAGGAATCTTGTGGGTTTCTCTTTCAATAATAATAATAATAATTGAGGACGCCAAATGACACCCTTTCTTGAGGACGCCAAATGTTCAGGATGCCAGGATGCCAAATGGCACCTTTTACCCTACTACAATAATAATAATAATAATAATAATAATAATAATAATAATAATAATAATAACAATAACTGAGGATGCCAAATGACACCCTTTCTTGAGGACGCCAAATGTTCAGGACGCCAGGATGCCAAATGGCACCTTTTACCCCACTAAAATAATAATAATAATAATAATAATAATAATAATAATAATAATAATAATAATAATAATAATTGAGCACGCCAAATGACACCCTTTCTTGAGGACGCCAAATGTTCAGGACGCCAGGACACCAAATGGCACCTTTTGCCCTTCTACAAATAATAATAATAATAATAATAATAATAATAATAATAATAATAATAATAATAATAATTGAGGATGCCAAATGGCACCCTTTCTTGAGGACATAAATGTTCAGGATGCCAGGATGCCAAATGGCACCTTTTACCCTGCTTATATATATATATATATATATATATATATATATATATATATATATATATATATATATATATATATATATATATATATATATATATATATATATATATATATACATATAGACAGTAAAGTTCGTTTATAAACGTACAGGCTTGTAACGAATTCAGGCGTATAATGAATGAAAGTGAAATCCCGGTTTCAATTTAAATAAATGAACCTAAAATTGTAGGTATGTAACGAATTCTTTATTACGAAATTAGGTATATGACGAACTATTTTGTACGTACCTGCGACAGTTTTATTGGTAAAAAATACGTGTTGTAACGAAGTGGTCATTTTATTGCTAAACAAACATCAAACACCTGTTACCCCAATGAATTGTTATCACTTTGCTCTTAATTTTGTCTTTGTCGTCTATGAAAAATTTTTATGTATTGCGTAATTAAGATATTTTAAAATAATATACTGTGTTATTTTCTTATTATTCCAAGTGAAATCCGTGTCAAGAGATTGTTTCTTCAAACAAACAGAAAATTATTACGTTCAATAAATAACCACTAGAAGCGTAATAAAATTTACATGTACACGTATTACACTTACCCCGAACACTATGTACATTGTGTATCAACTTAATCTCATTTAGAGGTTTTAAATAAAGAAAAAACTAAAAACATAAGTTTAATTTTGTTATAAACATTAAAATACATATCCAATTCTTAAACGAACAATGACTATTATTGAAATGTATCAGAAATCTTGATACACTTAGGAGGATAGATGCTTTTTCGTCTGGATTTCATTTTGCATCAAAGCAAGGGAGGTAATCCAATCATTTCAAGTATCTCCTTTCATAACGAATGATGCGTATAACGAATTGCAGACGACAGTCCCCTGGAATTCGCTATAAACGAACGTTACTTTATATATATATATATATATATATATATATATATATATATATATATATATATATATATATATACATATATATACATTATGTGTGTGTGCGTGTGTGTATGAATGTATACATATGTATGTATTATGTGTGCATTACTTATGCATTAAGGCAATGCATAATTTTCTGTGAACCATCAAACATTAAAGATTTTATCTACGAAACAAAACCACTTTGGTTTTTACATTTCAGTTTAATATGCATTTGTTAAATCATAGAATTTAACCAAGCTTTTGGTTTTGTCTGACTTTTCTTCAATTGCAATGTTTTACTGAAATGGCAGCAGTTTTCCCCTAAGCAAAAGAAAAAAAAAAAATCCAACATATTTTGCGATTTGGCTGAAAGTAATAGAAGAGTGACCTCTTGTTGTACTCGCATCATATTTCATGCTTTTTCGCAGATGTATAGTTTATCTTTTTTCCGAAAGATTTTCTGAGTTTCGATGCGATAGTCCCTAAGGATCCTTGAACAAACTATTTGATTCTTTGTAATGATCGATTCTGTACCTGCCTCATCCGCTTTCTACTTCCCAAAAGTGATTCTGTTTTTGTCAAAAAGGGGCAGACTGTGTACCCCAGATGAGTCTTAGTGGAACCATTATCTTTATTAATCCGTCTGCAGGAATTATCTCCTTTCACAGTACGGTGAAAATAATACCTTTCCACAATTCTGCGCATCTAAATTAAACATTATTTTACCACTGTCACGAGACCCGCAATCTTATTCACGATATCCGAGAGAATAAAAGTAAAATATATTTTTATAAAAGCTGGAAGGACTGTCAAGCCTCATGGGCCTTTGAAGCTAAACTATTTGGTTTGCTGGATACAGAATAACATTTTTGCAAACAATATTCCCTGGCGATATAGTCCAGGCCCGAATGTCCGGATATTTTGAAATGCAAGGGGAACTTTTACCTCTCTTTTCTTTAACTTTTTTCTATTTTTTACTGAGGTCGGGTGAGCCTGCAGTAGGAATAGTGTCTGTTTGAAATGTATCCAATTACGCGTTTTGTTATTTGATCTCATTGTGACCCAAAGGTAGCTCACACCAAACTCCCAGGATGAGTTACAAGGTTCTGAGCATTCTTTTTTTTTTAACAGGTTTTTAGCTCCATGTCCTTGCTTTACAGATGGTGGTGGTCATAGAAGCTCGTGTATCAATGGCGCCAGGCTTTCGTTGGTGATCAGATGGTCACCCATACAGTTATTGATCAGAACCAATGATGTACATCATAAGAGATATCAGAAATGCAAGTGTCATTAATACCTCGAGAATGAGAATTGCACCGCTGCACACATATAGTACATTGCAGAGGTCACAAACTCAATTGGCTTGGTAATTTTTTTATATTCTAATATTCACTCCAGAATGTGGTAGTTTCTAATCCTCTGTATTTCCTGAGTCATTCAGTCATCTATTTAAAAGGAAACTTGTCATCTCTAAAGAATTGCGTCAATTGGATTTCTTCATTTTTTGTTTTGCAGGACCGGTAACATTTCTGTATTCATGATAATCTAACTCCCTCTCCTTGTAGAGCGTATATTAAAATGAGCGTAATTACATGGTGATTACATGCTCCAACATCTTCGAATATTTCGTATCAGGGATCACATAAAACAACCATTATGAGAAATGGTTCGCAAACATGTGAACGATCTTCATTACGAATAATGACTAAATTTTCTTTCTACTTTAGATTTGTTCTTCCTGGACGAAAATACTCCTCATTTTATTTATTTACCATTATCTGTCCGGTATGTATTTGTCATTAGATTGCTTTTCGTTTATGAGAATATTGATAATGTGAAGCTTACATTACACACTATTTACGTTTTAGGACCTTACCATATAAAATTTGTGCATTCTGAATCCAGTAATAAATACAACCTTGCAGTTACAAATATATAAATATATATATATATATATATATATATATATATATATATATATATATATATATATATATATATATATATATATATAATGATAATATATATATATATATAATAATAATAATAACACAGGATAAACTCAGATGTCAGCAGGGAAATGGTCCTATGGTCAGGATATATTCCAGAGGCAATGCTGTCATCAGGTCATAACATGGAATGCAGTGTTAAACGGCAGTAATTCGGGAGGTGTCGCGTCCAAAGGCTGATAACTGATGGATGAGGGGTAATTAGTCGACAATGGAGAGATGATCCCATAACCGGTTAATATTCTATAGAATATGCATTATTTAGGGGTATTTCGAATATTTACCTCCAAGAATTGAGATTACGAGTCGGGATTTGGTCTCTTATTGATGGAACGTTACATTATTCAGCTTAAATTCAGAACCTTTTGTGTGTGGGGGGTTTTGGGGGGGAAGTTGTTCATAGAACTGGCAGTCCAATGCTTTATGTACCCCAATCTTAGAAAAAAAAATACGAAAAGGGGGAAAAAGCTTACGTTTCCGAGAAGGAAGTAAGCGGCCTGCCTCTTGCAAGATAGAATGTTTAAGACTGAAGAAAAAAAGAGAAGAGGGAAAATGTTCAGAATTCTTCTGCTGCTTCATAATTGGCAATCTGAAAATTTTTCCCAGTGACATCCATCATTGCTGGAAACAGGGGCGCTCTGTTTCAAATATTACAAAGTCATGAAACAAATCCACATCACAGAAAGAAATAAGGTATTCGTTTCAAGTTTGTGAAGAAAAAGTTAAGTATACCTTAGTTTAACCAGACCACTGAGCTGATTAACAGCTCTCCTAGGGCTGGCCCGAAGATTAGATTTATTTTACGTGGCTAAGAACCAATTGGTTACCTAGCAACGGGACCTACAGCTTATTGTGGAATCCGAATCACATTATAGCGAGAAATGAATTTCTATCACTAGAAATAAATTCCTCTTATTCTTCACTGGCCGGTCGGAGATTCGAACTCGCGGCCATCAGAGTGCTAGCTGAGAACGGAACCCACCCGACCAACGAAGAACGAGTTTGTGAGGAGATTCATTATACACATACACACACACACACAGTATATATATATATATATATATATATATATATATATATATATATGTGTGTGTGTATATATATATATATATATATATATATATATATATATATATATATATATATATATATATATATATATGTGTGTGTGTATATATATATATATATATATATATATATATATATATATATATATATGTGTGTATATATATATATATATATATATATATATATATATATATATATATATATATATATATATATATATATATATATATATATATATTATATTTATATTTATATTTCAGTGATATGGATTTGTTTCATGACTTTGTAATATTTCAAACAGAGCGCCCTGTTACCAGCACTGATGGATGTCACTGGGAAAACTTTTCAGATTGCCAATTATGAAGCAGCAGAAGAATGCATGTGAACATTCTCCCTCTTCTCTTCTTTTCTTCAGTCTTATAACATTCTATGTTGCAAGAGGCAGGCCTCTTATATACTTCCGTTTGGGAAACGTAAGGTTTTTAACCCCCTTTTTCGTATTTTTTGTATATATATAAATATATATATATATATATATATATATATATATATATATATATATATATATATATATATATATATATATATATATATATATATATATATATATATATATATATATACACTGGACTGCACATTCTATCGTTTTATGAATCAGAAAAAAATGTTCAGAATGTAAGCTTAATAATTTGACGTTCCATTAATAAAAGATAATTATTTCACGTTATGATCAACTTTAACACACATATATATATATATATATATATATATATATATATATGAATATATATATATATACATATATATACGTGTGCGTGTGTGTGTGTTTGTATGCGTGTGTATGTGTCTCGATTGTCTTTAAATCATAATAGCAATGATAGCTCTTTGAATTGTATTACACGGACATAATGACGCCTTTTTTGTACATATTCCGTTATATTGCTTGAGCTTGATAACAAGGCGGAAACAAAATTACTTCTCAAAAAACGGCAACTTTGAACTTGTACTTATATGATTAATTGCTTAATAAAGACAATAAGTGCATGATCTTCCTACAGGGTCATGTGACAAACTATTCCTCGAATGCCATCTTTAGTAATTCTCGGTATAGCTTTTATAGCCGTCCGTCCTTCACGGGGCAGATATATTGTTTCATTTGTCCTTAAGCATACCCTTTACCCCATCCCCCAACACCCTCTTTCTTTTATAGCTTTTATAGCATCCTTCGGGCCTCAATTGGATGCTAGGATTAGGTTGCCCTTCCCGCGGTCTCTTGTTCTAAAAATATGACGCGATTAGCTATTTCCTATTTTCCCTTTACTCTTACTGAATCTTCTTGCTTCTTCCGGTGCGGAATCAATGTCCGGTGGAAGAGGAGCAACACTTGGACCGGTAAATCTTCCCTTTATGTTAAAGAGTTTAAGGATGTAAATGAAATATTCCAGAACATACAGATCTGCAGCAGATTTCAGACTGTGGAAGGAAATAGACGTCTCTGACAAGCTTTCAATTCCCTGCAAAATAAATAAATAAATGAATTAATTAATCAGTAGGTAAATGAAAATATAACCTTAACCTGTGAGACTTACATAAGACGATCAATTATTTAACCCCTGATGAAACGCGTACGTATAGGTCTATATTTGTAATTACAAAACTGCAGTTTTCTTACGCACGACGAATCCGGGGGAAATTAGTAATATGAGAAGAGCAGCTTTTGACTTAACTCTAGAAGCGTCATCGATATATTGTGCCTTTTATTTTTTATAAAATGCACAAATTTTAATGGGCAAAATACTTCACGACGACTTCGAAGCACATGAGTGGTTTTCTAAACCAATTATTTTCTTCTGTTCAAGGAAAAACTGTAACAGGATAGGAATGAAGTTCAGGCGTTGAGGTTGATCGTAACTGGAAATAATTGTTACTCTCCGAAAAGTCACAATCTCTGGTTTTCATGTGATTATCAGTAAACTACAATATTTTGATCTGAAATAAATTTTTTTAGTCAATATGATTTACAAAAGAAAGAAAGATTCAGTATGCCCTACTTTTTAGTTTTCTGTAAAAGAAACCTATTTTGCCGGCTTTGTCTGTCCGTCCGCACTTTATTGTGTCCGTCCTCAGATCTTAAAAACTACAGAGGCTAGAGGGCTGCAAATTGGTATGTTGATCATCCACCCTCCAGTCATCAAATATACTACATTGCAGCCCTCTAGCCTCAGTATTTTTTTTTTTTATTTAAAGTCAAAGTTAGCCACAATCGTGCTTCTGGCAACTATAGAGGATAGGCCACCACCGGGGCATGGCTAAAGTTTCGTGGGTCGCGGCTCATACAACATTATACCGAGACCACCTAAAGATAGATCTATTTTCGGTGGCCTCGATTATGCGCTGTAGTGGCTGTACAGAAAACTCGATTGCGCCGAAGTAACTTCGGTGCATTTTTTACTTGTTTTCTTTGGTTATAATAGCTGTGTCGCTATATGTAATTTTTGGGAGATGCCTGTGTAGCTTTGGAAGCAAATTTGTAACCATATAGCCAGTACTGACTATCTACCGTCTTCCCTTATTCGTAGGTTTATGGTACTTGCCTGAGGCCTACTCTCTGTGTATATTTTCATAACTATTCACCTGTTCTTTAGATTTAAGTAAATTGCCTGTTTATCAGATCTCGTTAATAAAGTATATTTAGTTTTGTTTATCGTAATATTTTATAGATTTAGATTAGCCAAACATGCTGTCTTTGTTATCAACTTCCTGTACGTCATCTTAGTTAACAAGAAAGTTCTTCCATGGAAGTAGATACTTCTCGTTAATAAAAATGTTTGGTTGTGTTTATGATAATATGTTATAAATATAGTTCATCCAGCCGAACATTGATTTTGTTATTAACTCATTTTACTCAGTCTTCATTAACAAGAAAGTTTGAGAAAATAGATACAAGCCCGAGCATCACCAGTAAAAAAAAATATATCATATATATATATATATATATATATATATATATATATATATATATATATATATATATATATATATATATATATATATATATATATATATATATATATATATATATATATATATATATATATAGGGTCATAAGGGCATCACGATATCTTCAAAAACTCAACATCATCATTCTAAATAAAAGAAGAAAACTAACCTTCCCACTTTCGTATACAGTAACGTTTGGATACCAGTTCTGCCATTTGCCCTCGATATAATCATTGGGAATATTTTGGTGAAACCTATGTTTTCCGAATTGGTCTCTTGTGTCCCCGAGTAGAATTCCAGAATTTGTCATGCAGACACCTGGAAGTAAATAATGCATTTCTTATTACTAGTAAACCCATATCGTCAAAAATGAGTAGAGGCACCAAGTCCCGTCTCGCTCCGAAATTTGGACAATGGTACCTTAATTATACGTTCTAAAGCAGAGGCCACTGGTGAAGGAAGCTTATCCTGAGAAGGGAGACGGGAAGTCCGGGATCTGGGGATGCTTCGAATCGTCCCTCAGCTCAACCCAGGTCATCTTTGCTCTTCAAGACGTGAAAAAAGTGAGCAAACAAACCTAAAACACAGCAATTTCAAAAGATAATTTCTAGGTCACTATTTAAAGCAAGGGAAACAAGTAAATGAAAAAAATCAGTAATATGGGACTACAAGTAAATGAAAAAAATCCGTAATATGGGACTATGTCAATGAGCTCTAGATCTCTAAAAAAAAAAAAAAAAAAATGCCAAATCAAGGCCAAAGAACGTGCAAGTGATAAAAAAATTTAAAGAACTAAAGAAAAGAAAAATAAGTCTCTAGATCACTGTAGAGATGAAAGAACCAAGATCACGAAAACAGGAAGACTGCCACTCTTTGGGGAAAGAATGGGAGAGAATTAACTTAAGAATATATACATATATATATATATATATGTGTGTGTGTGTGTGTTTGAGTAAAAATCACAATAATGTAATGATAGACTGTATTTTTCCAAAATACAAAAAGGATAAATACAGTCTATCATTTACATTATTGAGGCTTTACTCATTATTTCCGATCACAATATAGTGATGCACATATATATATATATATATATATATATATATATATATATATATATATATATATATATATATATATATATATATATATATATATATATATATATATATATAAGAAGAATGTATCTCATCTGTGACAAAATTATGCAATACTTACAGTATCATTTCATTAATTTATCTCCAGTTATTTCGATTTATCATTAAATGGAAATAACTGCGGACATATGAATATGTATGATACATAAAAATTTTCACAGAATTGAAATAAGGAAGCAATGCCACATAGCACATCTAGAAAGAAGGAGGAGCCGCCGAGATGAAGGATATATATTAAAAAGTTGGGTCCAATAAAACAAAAGAGAAAAAATACTTATAAATGGAGAATAGAAGTAGATGTCCTAAGAGATCACTACAAAAATGAAATGAGGAGGTTTACTACGCCATGCAAGCATTAAATCAACCAGTAATGGAAGTATTTCCGTACCCAGTGTTACATCCTCTGGCCCTGCAGGCTCTTTCTGGCAAAGAGTTTCATTTCCGTAAGCAACTTCTCCGTAAACCCTGAGGGCTCCCCTGCTCAGAACATACCCGGAACCTGTGCAAAGGATGAAATTTAAATATAATAGTCATAAATGCAATAGCACTGAAATAATTCACCCGTTGTAACAGTGTATTAATGAAGCGCGTAACACTTCGCACACGAACCTCGTTATTTATTTATTTTTTTATTTTTTTTTGGTCGCCCATGACTTTTGGAACTGACGTAACTGTCTTGATCCAGCATGTGAATAGATTAACACTTCTTAGTAAAGAGATTTTCAATGCGGAGAAATCTAAAAGAATCGTAAACTTGAGACGAGAGGGAATGAAAAAGAACTGAATTCCAATCACCAACCTCCTCCCAGGTAACTTCTGTTGTGGTTTCCATTTTCGATGAAGCGTTCTCCAAGGGCTATCGGGAAATTGGGGTCGTATGGTGTCAGCACGTATCTTAGGTTCTCCATGATGACGTAACTGAAATCATTTAAGAAATTTTTAAAATCTACTGAATCATCTCAGTATCTCCTTTATGACATAACTGAAATCATTTTAGGAAATTTTTGAAATCTAATGAATCATCTCAGCATCTCCTCGATGACGAACCGAAATCATTTAAGAAAATTTTTGAAATCTAATGAATCATCTCAGTATCTCCTTTATGACATAACTGAAATCATTTTAGGAAAATTTTGAAATCTAATGAATCATCTCAGGATCTCCTCGATGGCGAACTGAAATCATTTAAGAAATTTTGAAATCTAACGAATCACCTCAGTATCTCCTTTATGACATAACTGAAATCATTTTAGGAAATTTTTGAAATCTAACCAATCATCTCAGGATCTCCTTGATGACGAACTGAAATCATTCAAAATTTTTTGAAATCTAATGATTCATCTCAGTATCTCCTTTATGACATAATTGAAATCATTTTAGGGAATTTTTGAAATCTAATGAATCATCTCAATATCTCCTCGATGACGTAACTGAAATCATTTTAGAAATTTGTGATATCTAACGAATCATCTGTTTCTTGTTGACGACATAATTGAAATTATTTTAGGAAATTTGTGAAATCTAATGAATCATCTCAGGATCTCTGCGATGACGGGACTGAAATCATTTTATGAAATTTGTCACGTCTAATAAGGAATCATCTAAGGATCCCCTCAATTACATAACTAAGATTATTTTAGAAAATTTGTAAAATCAAATGAATCACCTTAGGTTCTCCACGATGACCTAACTGAAATCATCTTAGAAATTTGTGAAATCTCATGAACATCGACTCTCAGCTAATTTTATTATTATTATTATTATTATTATTATTATTATTATTATTATTATTATTATTATTATTATTATTATTATTATTATTATTATTATTTTCTTCAACTAGACGACTGAGTGACATTTCCCGACTACCTGCAAGATTTGTAAACAAATTATACGCGGCAATTCGAGCGGGACTTAATTGAAGACATTGGATAGCAAAGTGGGGAGAGAGCAAATATTATGGAAGTAAAGTAGATGACATTAAGCAAAATAAATAAATAGATAAATAAATTAATAAATAAAAAAAATACTAAATATTAACCATGATGTATAGTGCATGGCATATATCACCTAGATTATCTTATACTGACCAATTTTGCTCTCATTTTCCAAAAACCCACACTGGCAAAAAACAGGCATCTATTGTATAGGACTTTCATGAAGACGGGAAAAAGTCGTATGTACTCATTTTTATCACATTCAGAGGGTAAATTTAATTTCTGGTTATAGAATCTGGGTTGTTTAAATTACGCTTTCATCTTATATCTTTCAGTAATATGTATATTTTCTTTCAGCTAAGAGTTCCTGAAATATAAATAATTAGTTGCACCAAAGAGTACGATCTAATTCGTGCGATAATTGCCGATAATTCTAACATTATCATACTCATTGACAGTATTAAGAAAATTAGCCCAGTAAAATATAATCAATATAAAGCTATAACGATTTTACTGGTTAAAACTATTCCACGTGTGTTTCGTTTAATAATTACATATGAACATAATGAAAGACTTTATACCTTTGACTTACGTGTCGGTATCTGCTTTCAGAAACCACTCGAATTCGTCAAGATGATTATCGTACAGATACTTCAGTGCCTCTCTGGTCTTGCCCCAGAGGAAAAATTCTCCTTCCTGAACGCCTCTGAGCCTCACTGACCCGAAACTCTTATCTGTCGAGGTGAACGAGAGAAATAAAACCCTCAGGTGAGCAATAAATTCTATTTTATTTTTATAAACTTTTCTTCTATTAAAGCATATTCTATTAAATGTGAAAGGATATTATTTTATATACATTTATATAAATATATATATATATATATATATATATATATATATATATATATATATATATATATATATATATATATATATATATAAGGTAAATAGATAGATAGCTGGAGATTTACCTTCCACATCACTAACGAAGACGAGTTTGTCACATCGTTTACCCCAGGTGTCTTTAAGTGCCACAGCTCTTGGCCTGTCTTGTGAGACGGACAAGACCCAACACAAAATATGAGTTTCATTTCGTTTGACTGACAACCCACTTCCAGTTGTAATATTGCCTGTAATAAGGAGCAAGTTTAGTAGAAGACCTCCTTCCTCTCTCTCTCTCTCTCTCTCTCTCTCTCTTTCAAGATAATAATCTGAATTATTGTCGCTAAGTTCTTGCAAGCATAATATATTAAGATTTTGGTTGTAAGAGTAAGTCTTGCCTCCCAATAGAATAATTTACTATGATGCTAATCTTCATTACTGTTTCTAAGTTTTTGTAAGGTGCCAGTTTAAATCTTCCTTTGTAAAAGTTTGCCTTCCAGCAGGATAATTTACTATGATACTAATAGATTTAATTTTTTTTTCTTTTGCAAGTGCACTTTGATTTCCAATAGGGCTCCCCCGTTCCTCTTCCCCCCGTCGTTTTGAAGAGAACCTGTGATACGACGAAGGACTGTAACAGAATAATTCTGACCGAGGTATTAAAACCAGAAATGTAATAAACCATTTTCCCAAAATTAAGTCTATATGTTCTGTATATTTACTATTTCAGCGACGGAATACACAGATTTAAGGAAGATTTAAGCACGTTAGTTCGCGCTATCGAGTTTTCCAAAGCATGAGTGATGTTCAAAATTATATAAATAATAATCGATTTCTTTTTCTCTTCTATCAACACAGAACACGCTAACAACTGGTTGACCTAAGCGCAAATAAATTTCAAATATTGAATCCATTGTTCACTGGAAACCTCAAATTAGATTCAATTACATCTTACAGAGGTTTACTCGTTTTTCAGTAAACAATAATAAAAAGCTAGAGAATCTATATCCAATAAAAATCATATAGCTCAATTTACCGAATCAAACCTTCTGCAGGAAAAAAAAGTTCTTTTTATTATATCGATGTCGTACGTTCTTTTCCTCCCAAGAGTAACTATGTCTTTTTACTGTTTATTTTCCAGTTCCGGTTGGTAATATTACTCTCAAACTAACACACTCACACTCACGCAGACACACACACAAATACATAACATATATATTGTTTATATATATATATATATATATATATATAATATATATATATATATATATATATATATATATATATATATATATATATAAATAATAATATATATAATGTATGTATATGCAAATTAAACATACATACATACATATAATATTTATAAATATATATATATATATATATATATATAATATAATATATATATATATATATATATATATATATATATTAATATATATAAATGCCGCTCTTCATCATTTATATTTCTTTTCGACAGGGCTGTATGAAAGATACTTTGCATTTGTGTATGTATGCATGCACGTATGCAAACGTGGATAAGCCGGTAATCATTACTTCAGCGTTATACTTACTTTTTGTATAGTTATCGGAAAAATAAATGGCCGGGAAACACAGGGTACAAGCCAATAACTCTGCTATCTGCAGAATTCCAGTAGCCAATGACGCCAATGCTTGAAAATATAAATAGCGTCAGGAACAGTCCAACTGAAACAAGTAAATAAAAACCTGTGCATCATAAAATATTATTATTATTATTATTATTATTATTATTATTATTATTAGCAAAAATCTGTTGTAAAATCTCTGCTGTGTAAAATTCCACAGAATCAATAATAAATACATGTGATGTGTGTCCTGAGTTTGCAAATGAGGAGAGGAATTAGAATAAAAAATCTTTTGGAAAATATAAACAACACTATTCCACATGTATGGGTGTATACACACATATATATTTATAATAATATATATATATATATATATATATATATATATATATATATATATATATATATATATATATATATATATTAAAAATTTAAGGACTTTGATTTATAAAATTCTCTCTAAGAGTAAAAATTAATGTCTTCTCTTTCAGTACGAAATACGCTCCACAAACACGTACACCCATAGCTACATAAACGCCATACATACACAAACACACACATCATCTACATAAATATATAAATATATATATATATATATATATATATATATATATATATATATATATATATAAATATGTAAAAATTTATAAATGTGTTAATTTTATGTGATTTGTATCGATGTGACACCGTGTGCTCTTATCTAGCTTACTAGTTTTCCTCTGCAGCTAAACTATACTATTACTTCCCATCACTAACATTACCACCGCGAGAATCAAAATAATTAGCTTATCCTGTAAAAATCACTCATAGCTGTTAACGAACAATTCCACGAGAGGCTAATCGATTCCCTTATCAAAATGGAAGCGTGAACCCATCTAGGTAACAAATAGTGAAATCCTGAAGCCTAATATTAGGAAAACCGACGTCTTCAGATGCGCTGAAAAGTTAGTGAAAATATTTGTTAATCCTTCAAAGAATAGAGCGAGCTTGCCTTAGTAAGTCTTACTTAGGTTGTTTTATTTTATATAAGTTTATCTGTTAGTGGAATCATCTTAATTGCTTGCATTTTCCTCTCCTCTCTTTTTGACCATGGTACATTAAACTCCAGATGTTTCACAATTATGCTTTTTTCCATATGAATGTTCACACATTTTAACTAATATTGAGAAAAAAACAATAAAAAAAGAGTAAGGTAATTAAGATAATATATACACAACACTTAAAGCAAAATAAAAGAAATGGAAACATTGAGCAGTCAGTTAAATTGAGCTATTTAAAAAAGAATCTTATGAAATAGTAATATATTCTCGAATCTTTATTCGCAATATTTACAGCAATAATTTACCACCCGATCATAAAGCGAAGCATATCAGTAACGCTGAGGGGAAAATCCCTAAAAAACTATCATTATATGAATGTGACTCTCGACTCTCATTAAGCTCCCACAACAAAATCAGATTTTATTTGATAATATTTGAGATTTTATTTAAGAATAATGATAATAAGACCTGTGTCTGACAAAACGGAAACTCCTGGAAAAAACGTAATGACATACAAAAAAAATATAATATTACAACAATAACTCTCATTCGGCCGGCTTTGCTGACCTTATTGCAAACCATTACCGTCAACACCAAACTCATAAAATTCATTTCAGCTTGCTGTATATATTTATACAACCACTAAGATTAAGCTTCACAGAACCTTAAATGTTTTTGAAAAGCAGAAACGTAGCACGTGTGGAGTAGGATGGAATAACACTGTCCAGGACCATTTACGAGGTTTTCCATTAATTCTAAAGAAATGGCCCGTAGAGGGGTAATACCGTCAGTTCATCTCATGTGGTGTACTGTGGACATGGCTAAAGAGTATTGCCAGGGTCTCATCGGCCTCTAGCTGCACCTACTTCTTAGCTCTCCACTTTACCTTCATTGCCGCTTCCTTTCTTCGATCTTGCTGTTCAACCTCTCAAGCTAATACTTCTAAGTGCAACTGTGGGGTTTTCCCACTTCCACCTTTACACCCTCGTGCTCCATCTCCTTTATTTACAGGGTCTCTTTCACTTGCTGCCCAACCAAAAAAAATTTTATTGTCTTCAGAGAAAAATGGCGGTAAGTGCCTCAAAAATAAATTGACAGCCTAACTAAAATAAAATAAAAATTTAGTGAAATAAAAATGTTAAAAAGACAAATAAAATTGTATGAATACTGCAAGTGGGTTAGCAAATTGACATTACCTATGCAAAATGGGTAAATAAAATAAAAAATAACATTAAATGCAAATAAATAAATAAATATTGACATTACCGATGTAAATGAGTTGGCATATTGACATTACCGATGCAAATGAGTTGGCATATTGACATTACCGATGCAAATGAGTTGGCATATTGACATTACCGATGCAAATGAGTTGGCATATTGATAATTACCGATGCAAATGAGTTGGCATATTGACATTACCGATGCAAATGAGTTGGCATATTGACATTACCAATGCAAATGGGTTGGCATATTGACATTACCTATGCAAATGGGTTGGCAAATTGACATTACCGATGCAAATGGGTTGGCAAATTGACATTACCTATGCAAATGGGTTAGCAAATTGACATTACCGATGTAAATGGGTTAAAAAAAATGATAAATAACCTCTAAAATGGGTTGGCAATTTGACATTACCAATGCAAATGGGTTGGCGAAATGACATTACCGATGCAAATGGGTAAAAATTGACATTACCGATGTAAATGGTTAAATTGATAACCAATGCAAATGGGTTGGCAAATTGACATTACCGATGCAAATGGGTTGGCAAATTGACATTACCGATGCAAGTGGGTTGGCAAATTGACATTACCGATGCAAATGGGTTGGCAAATTGACATTACCTCTGCAAATTGGTTGGCAAATTGACATTACCGATGCAAATGGGTTGGCAAACTGACACTGCTGGTGCAAATGGGCTGGCAAATTGACATTACTGGTGCAAATGGGTTGACAAACTGACATTGCTGGTGCAAATGGTTTCTCAAATTGACATTAAAAAATAAATAAATTGGCAAAATAATAAATAAAAACTGATGCAAATGGGGTTAAAACTGAAATAAATGGTGCAAATGGGTTAACAAACTAACATTGCCAGTGCAAATGGGTTGACAAACTGACGCTGCCGGTGCAAATGGGTTGGCAAATTGACATTAGGCTAACTCTGCAAATGGGTTGACAAACTGACACTGCCGGTGAAAATGGGTTGGCAAACTGAAATTGCCAGTGCAAATGGGTTGACAAACTGGCAATGCCGGTGCAGATGGGTTGGCAAACTGACATTGCCAGTGCAAATGAGTTAACAAACTGACATTGCTGGTGCAAATGGGTTGGCAACCTGACATTGACTGTGTAGTGTAATCCTTATTATGCTCTCCAAATGCTAAGCTCGCTGATTTGAATGACACTTTGAACTTAAAATTATCAGGGCTATCAAAAATGTAGTTTTTCGTATGTACGGCATGGTGCAGGAAGCTAAAGACTATCTTGCAAAACAATCAGCACTTAAAATCTTTCAGTTGACCTTGGGAGTCTGGTGTGCTGGGGAAAAGGTCACGATAACGTCAAAGAGACTGTGTTCGAGATGCACATATCCTTAAAATTTCGATTTTCTTCTATACGCATAGAAAGTACGCCTTAAAGCAACCTTGTATATTAATATTCTCTCTCTCTCTCTCTCGTGAAATTTAGCCCCTAATTAATCTTACCTGTTTTCGTCGACGGAAATAAGGCGACGGTCTTGGAATATAATCTGTTTTGGAACGAACTCATTATAAATCTCACTCATTTACCTGAGAGAGGATCAGCGGTTATTGCACAAGGAGTCCCGGCTTCCGTGAGCCTCCCGGACTCTCCGCGTCTCCCATGAGGAAATTTCTGATGTATATTCAAAATATCCCGAAAAGTTACGAACTCAAGGAGTTCGGGCATTCAGTGTTACCAGTTTTGTCTGGCTGAGCTGGTGCGTCACGTAGCTGGTAGGTATACATGGATGGTAGAATGTTTATGAAAGTTGTGACGCAAATCATTCTTTTCAAGTATATTGTACGTTACGTATGCAGTGAGGCAACGAACAAAGCAAGTTCACGCGTAAATAGCCGTTTTTGGTTACACCTACAGCAGTTTAACTTGGAAGGAATTTATGGACAAATACCATAATTTTATTAGAATGTTCCGAACACAGTTTCTGACGCCTAGTCCCTGTATCTTACCATAAAGATCCTTACATATAAGTCTTATTCATTCAGAACAAAATAATTTTTAAGTTCTAGTCCTTATAAGAAAGTGAAGCATTTTAGCAATTCCTTTCCTTCTTCAAAGGCTTTGGCAACACTGCCACGGGAACCAACACCGAACTCCCCCACTGACGTGGCCGCAATTCAAAAGGAAGAAACTTAACTTTAATTATCCCGCCGGTATTATTTTGGCCGAAGAAATATTGAGGATGAGCGATGTGAAGCGGTCATGATTTATGGCCTGTTCGTATACCATAAATTTGGCTAAATCTGCCATGCAAATACATGAAAAATAAATAAATAGCGATTTGTAATAGTTAAATAAATAAATAAAAATGAAATCGAAAATGTATGTTAAAAATAAATAAAAAATTAAATACAATAAATTTGATACTTAATAAATACATACACACATAAATACATAAATAAATACATACATACATACTTATATGTATACACACAAAAATAAATATATAAATAATATAAATATATATATATATATATATATATAAATATATATAAATAATATAAATATATATAAATAAATAATATATATTGTTAAAAACAATCGTTTGTCAATTGTTAAATTAAAATTGTTGCCTCCTTTTTGTTGTTTTTGTGTTTTTCTTGCTAAATAGCTAAATAAAATGAATGGCGTAAAAATCGTCAAGTCAAATAAATAACAGCAACAGGTAAAAATAAATAAATAAATAAACGAATAAAGGTTCTGGAAATAAAGAAAAACCGATGGTAGGGCAGCATAAATAAAATAAATGCGAATAAAATAAAAATAGCATAAAGAGTTTCTTGAGGACGAGATGGTTAAAATAAATCGGCTCTGTCATGATAAATAAATAGATGGAAAAATAAAAAATAAAATAAATAAACGTTTTCTTGGAAAAATAGATAAATAAAAATCGGCTAAATAAAAATCGTCAGTACTAAGGATACGTCAAACTGTGAATTGATAAAATAAAAATTGCCGTGTCGGCTCTGTAAATAAATAGATAAATAAAAACGTCATAAATTTTTCTTAAAAAAGATGGTTGCCGTGTCGGCTAAATAATGGTAAATCAGTACTAAAGGAGGAAATCATAAATAAAAATAAATTGAGGACGAGATGGTTAAAAAAAAATGTCGGCTCTGTAAAATGATCGTCGTAGATGGAAAAATAAAAATCGTTTTCTTGAATAGATGGTTGCCGTGTCGGCTCTGTCGTGGTCGTAAGTACTGGAGGAGGACGTCAAAATGTTGAGGACGAGATGGTTGCCGTGTCGGCTCTGTCATGATCGTCGTAGATGGAGAAAGACGTCAGTACGTTTTCTTGGAGGGCGAGATGGTTGCCGTAAAAATCTGTCGTGGTCGTCAGTACTGGAGGAGGACGTCAGCAAAATGCTTGAGGACGAGATGGTTGCCGTGTCGGCTCTGTCATGATCGTCGTAGATGGAGAAAGACGTCAAGTACGTTTTCTTGGTGTTTTTCTTAGATGGTTGCCGTGTCGGCTCTGTAAATGGTCGTCAGTACTGGAGGAGGACGTCAGCACTGTGCTTGAGGACGAGATGGTTGCCGTGTCGGCTCTGTCGGAGTTGTCCTGCAGTGTTCCTGTCAAGCAGCTTAGGGCTGTTTCACGGCTCTATTAAGTTCGTCTGAGGATGTTTATCGCTTTGCTGAATGTTAATATTCATGATTTTGTATTTATTATTTGTTATTTATGCTGCTCTTTTCGGTATACCGCCTTGGTATTATAGTATTTATACTGCCTGAGTGTTGTTAATGTTACTTTGATTATTAATTTGTTGTTAAGCTGCCCTACTATATTATTTATGCTACCTGTTTATTTTAATGGCAGTTAACTGCCCATGCCTATGTTTTTGATAAATTTTTTTCATGTTCAGAAAATGTACTGATGTCTTTATTTTATTTATCTTTGTTTTTGATTGTTGCTGCTACTGTTATGTAATTCATTTGTAGTAATGTTCATTTTGTTTTTAAATTGAACCTTGACTCGACTGTACATTATGTAAATAACTTAACTTTGTAATAAACTAATATTAAGGTAACTTTTTTGTAGGAACAATCGTTTGTCGATTGTTCCCTTAGTGGATTGTTGCCTCCTTTGTTGTTTTTGTTTTTTCTTGCTGGCGAGTTGTCGTCTGGTGAATGGCGTCAGACTTCGTCAGTCAGGTTCGTAACAGCAACAAGTCAGGTTCGTAGCAGCAACGAGCCAGGTTCTGGAGGGCAGAACGACCGATGGTCAGGGCAGCAGCAGGTATCCGTACCAGCGTTGGAACGTTGGGGCAGCAGCAGAGTTTCTTGAGGACGAGATGGTTGCCGTGTCGGCTCTGTCATGGTCGCAGATGGAGAAGAGAGTGGAGAGTTTCTTGAGGACGAGATGGTTGCCGTGTCGGCTCTGTCTTGGTCGTCGTACTGGAGGAGGACGTCACGTTTCTTGAGGACGATTTCTTCGGCTCTGGACGTCGTCGATGGTTGACGTCGTGTTTCTTGGAGGGCGAGATCTGTCGGCTCTGTCGTGGTCGTCGGTACTGGAGGAGGACGTCAGCACTGTGCTTGAGGACGAGATGGTTGTCGTGTCGGCTCTGTCGGAGTTGTCCTGCAGTGTTCCTGTCAAGCTCAGCTTGAGGCTGTTATTAGTTTTGATCGTCGTATGGAGAGGACGTCAGTACGTTTTTCTTGGAGGGCGAGATGGTTGCCATTATCTGTTGGTATTTTGGAAGGATTATTTGTTATTTATTATGTCGGCTTTTTTTTGTTTACCTTTGTTTTTATATTATTTATATTGTTTTGAGTATTTATTTTATTGACTTAAATGATTATTTTTATTTTGCTGCTGTTTAATTTATGTTTTAATATTTTGATTTTTAAACTCATTTTTGATTTTAATTTTTAATTTCATTTTGTATTTATTTTGAGTGTTGTTAATGTTTATTAATATGTTTTTTTAGTTAATTTTTTCATTTTATTTTTCCATTTGAGTTTAATTCATTTGTTTTTATTGTTTAATGTTCATTTATTTTTAATGTTTAAATTGAACCTGACTCAACTGTAATTATGTAAATAACTTAATTTGTAAATAAATTAATTTTAAGGTAACTTTTTTTGTATTTGTTCTGCTCCTCTCTCCTTTGTTTGTCACCTCTCGTCAGTCATTACAGCCCAATTGCTTGTTTATTTTAAAGAACCTGTAGATCTCGAGAGGCGAGATCGTAATATTGGCGACCTTAGGCCAGGATTGGTTCTGTTTTGGCTGGCGGGGGTGTGGCAGCATCGGGGGAGAGTATTTTGTCTGTAAAAAAAAATTTTTATTGAAAATTTTTTTTTTCTGTTAGGTGGGGAGGTGTTAGGAACAATCGTTTGCCGATTGTTCCCTTAGTGGGTTGTTGCCTCCTTTTGTTGTTTTTGTGTTTTCTTGCTGGCGAGCTGTCGTCTGGTGAATGGCGTCAGACTTCGTCAGTCAGGTTCGTAACAGCAACAAGTCAGGTTCGTAGCAGCAACGAGCCAGGTTCTGGCAGGGCACCAAGCGACCGACTGGTCCAGGGCAGCAGCAGGTATCCGTACCGACCGCAAGTCAGGTTTGGAGCAGCAGCAGGTATTCGTGACCGAGATGGTGCCGTGTCCTCTGCAGCAGTAGCAGCGGAGACGTTTTTGAGGACGAGATGGTTGCCGTGTCGGCTCTGTCTTGGTCGTCGTAGATGGAGGAGGACGTCAGTACGTTTCTTGAGGACGAGATGGTTGCCGTGTCGGCTCTGTCGTGTCGTCGGTACTGGAGGAGGACGTCAGCACTGTGCTTGAGGACGAGATGGTTGTCGTGTCGGCTCTGTCTTAGATTGTCCTGCAGTGTTCCTGTCAAGCAGTTGGCGCTTTTGGCTGTTTAGTCTTGACGTTATGAGTTCGGTCTTATGGATGTTCCCTGTCGTGAATTTATAACGTTCCCATTATCGTTCATTTATTAATTTGTTTATTGCTTTTTATTTGTTTATTTTATTTGACTGTATTATTATATTTTTGCTTTTATTGTTTAGGTTCTGTTTGATTTTATTTTGTAATTTTATGTTTGCTGCTAATTTTTTACGTTTTTTTTTTTTAATTTGTAAGTTTAAATTATTTGTATTTTGCTTTTGATTTTCTTTGCTGTTATTATTAATTCATTTGTAGTAATATTCATTTCATTATTTATTTTAAATTGAACCTGACTCGACTGTACATTATGTAAATAACTAATTTGTAAATAAACTAATATTAAGGTAACTTTTTTGTATTTGTTCTGCTCCTCTCTCCTTTGTTTGTCACCTCTCGTCAGTCATTACAGCCCAATTGCTTGTTTATTTTAAAGATGCTCAAGTATCTCTAAATATATCAACTCACTACCACATAAATTATATATATATATATATATATATATATATATATATATATATATATATATATATATATATATATATATATATATATATATATATATATATAAAATAAATATATACACAAATATACATATATATATATATATATATATATATATATATATATATATATATATATATATATATATATATATATACTGTATATATATGTATATATATTTGTGAATATATATTTATACATATATACACGTACATATACATATATGTATATATATGTATATACATACACCCATATATGTATTTATATATACAAAT